>NC_089735.1:17173162-17473162 GCF_035083965.1 Branchiostoma lanceolatum
CTCTACCGGTAGTTGCTGGTACTGCAGGTTTGCGTCATTACTCTCACCCATAATCGCGATATCTAGCGTTAGTTGATGTCAAAATATTGTCTTTCCAAGGAGATTGGTCTTTCGACCGGGTGCCCCGCTCTCTTTTCGGACTGATTTTTGTGTTTCTTGCAGGCAGAATAAAACTTATTAAAAGAAGTTGACTATGGATGCAAACAAATGAAAAAGTATCGGTACTAACTTTATCAACTTGTTTGGTTGGAGGTCGATGTCTGTGTTTTGATTGTAAATTTACGAAAGTGAGAGTGTGTGTGCACGTGTGTGACGTAGAGTTGTAGAAGAGTAGAGCTTCCTTGGTCCAAATTTTCTTCTTCATGCAAATAATTACCGCCCGAAGGTAGTGCACTGCGTAACCTGGGTTTAGAAATAACTTGCACCAATCAAAACATTGTTACGCTGCACAACTGCGCAAGCGGGTATTTCGCATGCTGTTCAAATTCAGATACCAAAAAAAAGGCTAGGGTCGGTGGATTTTTGCTAGCAGCTGGGTTGGTCGGGTAACCGGAAACACAACATTTTTTTTCCTAGGCCTTACTATGTATGTACAGTATTTTTTAATGACTAAAAAAAGTATATGACTGTACAAATGTAAGAAAACAAAACTCTTCAATTCTAAATTACATTGTAGTTATATTTACTAAATATATTTAGACAGTGAAATGCAAATTTCTTGGCTGTCCTGTACATCTCTACATGATGATTGCGTAGCCTACTCCCTATTTTATCGATTTGGCCCACACAACAACTTGGCAGTATCGCCTGCAGCAGTTGTTGTTCCCCATGTATTCCTATTTCTATACTGTACTACAGTGTACTGAAATATTGCGAAAATCACATTAGACACATTGGTACACCTGCCCAATGTGGGGGTCGAGACGATTCAACCCAATCAACTCGGCCCAACACCCTGGTCAACTTGGTCAGGGTTAGGGTGTTAGAACAAGTAGACCAGGGTTGGGCCAAGTTGATCTGATTAGCCTTGGACCGAAAAAATTGGTACAGGGCCGAAGCATCCGACATCCCACCTCTGAGTCAGCAACATTCTACCATTATCAATGATTGAACAAATCTAAAAGGGGACCAGTACTAGTGTGTAGCTGTTCATTTAAAAGCAAACATACAATTGAACAATTCCAAAGTTTCCTAGGTATTGCTTTGTTGATGTAGCACAAAAGGTCACCCCACATTCTTCTTGTTTCCTTGTTGACATAGCCAAAGCCAGAAATGCAGATACAACTCCAGCTACCCACAAGGATTACTCCCTGGCCAGACTCTGGGGTTGGGATCTGGGTGATAGCTCTGATAGATCCCAAGTGAGTCCAATGGTGGAGCAGTTGGTCATGGTCATTAAGCTCTCCTCCCAGATTAAGTCCATCTTAAGATCACACAACTTACAAGCACAGAGGGCCATGGTCCACTGTCATCTATTCTTAAGACCTGAAGGTTCGCTAGGGAATGCTCTTGTTGGCTTGTTCAGTGCCAAACATATCCACATAGGGTACAAAATACACAGTCATGTACTTCTTTTTCTACATACTAAAGTGCAGGTGATGTTTAAAATTTCCTTCATTCCACCTGCACCACTCCTTTTTGTTCTGTTTATAGTCCTCTATACTTAAGTCTATTAATAGTAATGTTTTAAGGTGTTCCTGTCAACAAAATGTCAAATGAAAAATGGGAAACAACTATGATGAGTATGAATGATTTGTAATGGAACGTAGGACACATGCTAAGCTAACCTTAAGTTATATTTCTGAAAACATCTCAGTAACAAAAATTTGCTGCTGCAGTACATGTACCAAGGTCAATCACCAGGAAGCCCAAAATTGACCTTCACCGTCTGGTTCACCCCACCTACCCAATACCATTGCAATCCATCCACCGGTTCTTAAAGGGGCATATTGTAGAATCTGGTGGGCAAAAACTACAAATAGTAAGAATTTGAAAGATCTACACTAAGATTCACATTTTTAACTTATTTGTTACTTATTTCCAACATATTCCCATCATTTTGTCACATTACCACCATTAATAAACGACGAAAAAGCGCCAAACGTGTAAAATCTGGGGCATTTACATATTAACTTGCGTCCCGCAAGTTAATATGCAAATAAGCCAGCGTAGAACGCTACGAAAAATCGAGCGTCACAGGAAAATCACCACAAGTAAACAAACTTCAGAACGTCGGGCGTTCGATCGCGTGTTCGGTGGTTTGTCGGAATGTTGGACAAGATTGCGGCCAATTCAAGCGGCGGCGGGGATGGCGTATATAATTTTTTTCAAGACGTTCGCACGACACTACAAAGTCGCATCCTTACGTGATGAATATTGCTGTGCAGTGTAATAAGATAGATTCAAATAATGATGTAGAAAAATAATCAAAACCAAAGAATTTTGTTTTATGTTCATGTCGCAATATGCCCCTTTAAGATATATCCCCACACATCATCCAAAGTAAAAACTACATCTTCATTTTTCAAGTGCTGACAAAGTTGTATAGGTTTAGCCTTTAGGCTTTGAAAAATTGTCATGGACTCGACTTCAAAATTTCAAACAAATACATCAATACGTTGATGAAGGTTAGACATCCAGGTAATAGAATACGCAAAAAATAGTTACTCAAGCAACTGGATAAACTTTATCCAGTTGCTTGAGTAACTATTTTTTTGCATAAGTACATGTACATCAATACACCAAAGTTTTTTTTCTTCACACACTTCAAGTTCAATTCTCAAAATGTAGTGTACGGTACTTTTTTTGTTGACAGCAGGTAATCCTACAGGAATATTTAGCCCCTACATGAAAGTCTAAGTTAATTAGTCTAAGTAAGTAAGTCAAACTTCAAGGTTAAATCAAATGCCGGCCATGAAAGATGGCCTTAACACGAGGCTAGCTGGAGACTTGTGTAGATCTTCCTGCCTGAATATTTGTAGTTTTTGCCTCCCACTTTCTACAATATGCCCCTTTAACCTGACTAACGCCTTCATCTTCACCAAGATTCACATCTTTTCTTCGTCCAGGAACAAAATTCCAGAACATCCTGAAACTAACATTAATTCATTTTCTTATCATTAACGTATTAACAAGGAAATAAGTGTGAAAGTTTGTTTTTTTAGTTTGTCAAAAGTCCAGGATATCTATTACATCCCAAGAACTATGCAGAAACATCCGGGAGCGTTTGTATGCCGAACCCTGTACTGTTTCAATAAGGAATATCGATTGAAATTCAAAACAAGTAGTTAACGTTAACATTACAGTTCTGTGCGGTGGGGGTGAAAGTATGAAAAAAAATACTAGAATGTTCGAGAAATTCCCTTTTGGAAACGTCTTCGACTGACGCATATTTATGTGATTCAAGTGCCAAAGTTGCCAGCATAATAATACTTTTCGTGATGAAACGGCCGTCAAAATGGGGAGGGGGGCGATAATTCAATTCTGTAGAAAACAGGTTAACGTTAGTTATTATTACGTGCCAGTTCGAATTCTGCCTGAGTTGTTTCAAGACCGAAAGCTGGTGTTTCCTGTAACAGGCTGTGTTTGAATGATAACGGGACAATTAGTGAACCTTATCGATCGCACTGGCAGCTGACAAGCCGGGCTAAAATATACTACAGCAAGTGCAGTCGGCGGGTCGACCGGGAGCACAAACAACAAGCCCGACAAGAGAAAAATACACTACACTTCAAAACAACGGAACTAACATCAGGTTCTATCGGAGAAATACGCTTCAAACTCTGAAAAAGACTGGTAGTATACTCACCGCACATCTTGAGCTTTAGTACTTTGATAACGTGTGAGAACCGGAAAACGCAGGACTGTCTTGCAGACAGATTTCTACCATTTGGCAGCCCTGAGTAAAGATTTACGTGGCAGCGGAATGCTGCACGCTGATTGGTGGATTAGTGGGAGGGTCAATAGCACGTGACTCATCTTGAACAGCTGATTGGCGGGAAGGGCACTTCCGGGATCGTGGCCTTCGAAATTGTGATACACGTACGCATACAAAAAATAGTGTAAAGGTGATTTGTATACTGCTTTATATCTTACTGTTGATGAACAAATGGTAACAACGCACAAAAGTAGATAAATCTTAGTTAGGCGATAAATGCCTCAATGATAGTTCGCGTGTGACACTGGTGAAACGTTAATGTCTTTTTAAACTGTGACGTCTTTATTTTGGATTTGCGTCATCTGGGGCGTGGTTACTTCCCTTCTGACATGTCTTAGGAAAGGAGTTTCCTAAGGGTGTGTCCACAAATGTGTAGATCGTGAACGATATTTTTGAAGATGTGGGGAATTGAGTTTTGGCGTAAATAGTTCAGCGTTTTTGTCATTAGATGAAATTTGTGTGAGTTATTACAAATTTGAACGTTTAAAACGACTCTGTTGCCAAGGACCGCGTACCTGTCTTTCGAAAGCTGTAACTGTTAATCCACATTTATATCGAAAGGGGCTTCTATTTTAAAGCTCTTCGATATATCAATTCAGGAGCATAGACGAATACTCATAACTGAAAAAAGAGTTATTAGTGGCACTTTTCAATGATTTGATAGTCGACGTTCTGCAATATCACTGTTCATCACAATGATGACAATGAAACTTTACATGTAATGTATGATTATACGTTTCATGTTCAAATGCTGTGAACTACTTTTAAATGTTGAATATGGTATTTCTCTATCTGCGGTCATCAGTAATCAGGCTGATCAAGTCAAGATAGAAGGTCAGGGTAAAAGAGGGAATTGAATTGGTTCAACGGCAGTAGAAAGGTCATTCTCCGAACTTCTAACACAATTAAGTATGTAAACCACTTGCCTCCTTGCGCCATGTGGATATCCTGTTTCTGCATCATGAATACTAAAGTTGACTGATCAAACCGAGTTTGACTCTATAGAGCTCTATAAAATCTCACATCATCAAATAGACGCACTTTGAATGACGGAAGCGAGTTAATATTAACCTTTAGTCCGATATTTGAGTTCTAAACTACAATAGCATTCCAGGGCTTATCATCTGTTGTGTACTTTCCCAAGCAAGGTTTTATCTGTCCGGGCTCGTAATGGTTTATAGCACTGATGACGCACATCGATCAACTCGAGCATGATAACGGATACTTCTGTTCAGTCTTTGAGCATACTCATTACATGGGCAATAAAAAATCTATTTTTCAAGTTGATATCTAGGCCTCTAGCTAGGGAAAAAACGTCAGACTGATTTTTAGACCTAAATCCTGTCACCATGTGCAATGCCCGTATTGTAACACCATACTACACATATCCGATATCAACTAATCCCTAACCAAACACGGGTCCCCAATTTATTTACTCATGGGATCCCAATTAAAGGGAATTAATGGACGAGGTGTTATTTTACTTCTTCCTTTTCCCCAGCCTTCTCTGTCACTGTCTGTGCAGTGTCAGACGGTGCTGCTGAAATTCAAACTTTTCTTTGGCAACGAGAGAACAGGACTAGTGCATGTCCCTGCCAGTCGACACGGTGACCATACATGTAATTCGTGATAATTAGTAGACCATGTGATTAACTAGACCATTCGGGGGTTCCGTGGGGATTAGTTCCACAGGCGAGCTGGTGAGAGCACACATTGTCATCCGAGTTCAGCTCACCTCTGTGGGAGAATAGTGTCCTTGGGAGAAGCAAGAAAAGCAAGTCAAGTCAACTTGTCAAGGGCTTTATTTATTCTCGATGGCTTGATCTGTAGTGTAACATTTAGTCTGTGTAACGTAATCTCCACTGTCTGTGGCTGTAATGGCTGCTATGGTCACAAGTCTTGGGTTGGTGGAAAAACCTGTCCCGGTCTGGACAGCGGAACAACCTATCCAGTCTGAAAAGAGGGTAGGTATGGGGGATCCAGCAGGGTCAGTAAATTCAACAGGGTCACTGAAAGTTCAGGCAATCTGTAATATTTAGAGGGTTTGTTGAGGATTCAAACTTGCCCGAAAGCTGAAGTGCAAAATTCACAGTAGAGTTAGGGAGCAACTAATAACAAAGAAGAACAGTCAACAGAAGCCTATGCTAATTTGTCCAAACGAAGCAGTAAATGTGAATGCAGGGATAAGTTAGTGCCAAATTTAGCATGCAATGTACAATTTTACGAAGCAAGGAGTCAAAACCAAGGGCTATGCTAAGATTTGGTGAAAGGCCTGGAAATCTAAGCTAAGTGCAGCTGCTTCAGATCGGGCACAGAATAAGGCTAAGTTTAATCACAGCAAATTTGCAACGCACAGGAGAAGCAACACCGGGGGTGAACTAGCCAAGCGTTGAAACAGACTGGGAAGCACTAGGAAGCGCATAAGACGGGTAGAACGGGGTCACAAAGCTAAATACAGCTACTAGTACTACATAAATAAACAAGAGTTCCGCGACCTCATATCTCCATGAACAATTCTATTTATGCAAATGACTTACACATTTACATAATATATGCTTAATCATAAACACCTTTATCTTACTTTTCACAATAACGCCCCTGCAGTCAAGTGCAAGCTGCTAGGGGGCCCAAACCCACACCACTTCTTCATTACACCACAAGCTATCTGCCACCAAAAAATCAAGACCATAGCACGTCCAGGTCAAGAGATACAAAAATGGAATTTCTGCTGCAGTACCAAGGTCACATACCTGGGGGCCCAAAATCGACCTTGAATTTTGGCTTCACAACACCTGCCCACATACCAAATATCATCGTAATCCATCAAGAGATTATTGAGTTATGCTGACTACAGTAGTCCGGAAACACAAACATACAGACAGACAAACAGACACACAGACACACTCAAAACTATATCTCCATTTTTCATGGAGATAATTATTGGAGGTTGGCGGTCCCGTCCGCCGGGATAGCGGAAATACTACGGCGCATTCATTATCTCCAGGAAAAATGGAGATATAGTTTCGGGTGTGTCTGTGTGTGTGTGTGTCTGTCTGTCTGTTTGTGTTTCCGGACTACTGAAGTCAGCATAACTCAAGAACCTCATGATGGATTAGGACATTTTTCTACAAATACGCCGCCATATATGAGGAAATGAACCAGTTGCTATTATAGGATATCTGATTTGATATCTACTTACTTTGTATAATATCACTCTGATGTTAACTTCGATGTCAGCGCTTTGTGGGGGGGCCCAAATCATCATGACAAGGGGGGCCCCAAATACCATGGCCGCTCCGTGGATTTGGTCCCCCACCCCCTCCTTGAACTTAAAAATATACGCACTTCTACTTTCGAAACAGATGGAATATAATTCTAGGAACTTTCTTATTGTCTCCTCTGATTTTAAGGAACAAGTCTCCAAGGCATTGGTCTCTGCAGAGGGGGGCCCAAATCATCATGGCAAGGGGGCCCAAAACACCATGACCGCTCCGTGGAGATGTGTTCCCCCCTCATTGAACTTGGAACTGTACACATTACTGCTTTTGAAACAGACGGAATATAATCGTAGGAACATTATTTGTCTCCTCTGATTTTAAGGAACAAGTCTCTGCAGAGGGGGGCCCAAATCATCATGGCAAGGGGGCCCAAAATAACATGGACTCTCCGTGGAGATTTGGTACCCCGTCCGTGAACTATTATGCGCACTTCTGCTTTCGACACAAATGGAATATCATTCTATGAAAATTCTCTTTGTGTCCACTGATTTTGACCCTGTAGACATCTACGGACTACATCTAAGGATAAACTTGGAATATATTTGTTGGCAAGATCTATTGAAGTGGTTTTCTTTCACGGAAACAAGCCTTTTGTAAAGAGCCACAAATGATCCAAAATTTCATGGCTTCTGAAAGGTATTGAGATAGTCTAGTACTTGTCTAATATTGCAGTATTAAAACAATGTGTAAGTTATTTTGTCTGATACACGTAACACTTAGCTAAACTTAATGAATTGTATGTATATCTATTTTCAACACAGGATTGTGTTATGTCGCTGTGGGCCTTCGTAGTTTTGGGGTCACGCAGATTCCAAGCAGATGTGAAGGGGGGCCCAGATTGTCACGGGGGCCCATAAAACATAGAACACCGGACCAGATTTGATAGAACACCGGCGCTATAAATCTATATGAACCGAGCAGGGTCATGCTTCGGCGTGTTTTATAAAGGATGAAACGTATGAAAAGTGCAACGAGTTACGACACAACACTTATTAAACGACTTAAATGTATTTTAAAACACTTATTTGTGGTAGTAACTGCCTTCAGGGCATGTACTTGTCGGGACATTTCAACTGTGGCATCGGCCGGAGATGGGGCGCGCACTTTATTCAGGTTTACTCATTTACGTTTCAAGGCCGCAAATTTGCCTGGAACTTTGCCCGAATTGGAGATGCGTACTTTAATTAGGGTGCGTATTTTGATCGAGTACACGGTCATTTTTGTCGCCGTAGTTACGGGAAGTGAAACGTACCTTAAAACAACAACAGTGTAGGGATCGGGATTTATATGTCTTCATGGAAAATACACACAAAATAAACAGATGCATGTCTTACCGATGACTTATTCATATGGTATACTGTACTGTCGTGCCAGTGATTCTTTTCGGGGTTCCTTGAACGCCAGGTGCTTAGTACGTCAGATCATTTGTAGTGTAGTACTGTAAATGCAGAAATGTTGTGGTGGTTTTATGTTCGCGGTTTTCGCGACGACCATTTCACCGAAAACTTCACCTAAATCACTCCATTTTCGCATTAGCGCGAAATAAAAACCAAGCGAACTTAAATGCATTAAAGGATATAACACACCAAAATACAACATTTCTTATTATCTAAAATAGGAGTAGCACCATTCAAGGAATATAAACGTTAAAAACAAATACACACCCTTCTGATGTTATTTGATATTGAACCATCAGAAACCAGACTTCCATGGATCCAGCTCTTTTAATATTCTTATCTGATCTTCTCACCAGGTGATTACATTAATCAGTGACTAATCCCAATCATGACGTCACAATGAACACGGCAGCCGGTTCGGAACCTTACACCATGGCTTGTGAAAAACATCATTTGATGAGCAAACAGTGCTTAATTATGGTGATGATATTCAATTAAAGGAGACAACATTATCTATTTTGTTTGCTTGTAAAAGTGACGTTCTTTCCGAGCCGCAGTGCAAAGTTCCAAATCAGCTGCCATGTTCATTGTGACGTCATGCCTGGGCAAGTCACTGTGGGAAGAATCAAAAGCTGGAGGTATGAAGTTTTGATGGTTCGATGTTCAGCTTAAGCCCCGGTTACACATAGCCGAACATGGCCTCTCGACTCTCCCCCGACCATGGTTAGAGTGATTCGGGAGTGATTCGGGAGCTAGGTCGGCTGGCGTTCGGCTGAGTCGGCTGGCGTTCGGCTGAGTCGGCTGAGCCAGCCGAATGTTATGAAAATTCAAATTGGCTCTGGACGGAGGTTCTGGAATCGGTTGGCTGGTGTTCGGCACGGTCGGCTAGTATTCGGCTGGTGTTCGGGAGTAAGTCAGCAGCAAAATTTAAATCTTAACCAAGCTATTACCACTGCTGACTTACACCAAACTAGTTTCCAACCTATCAATAACTCACCCCTAGGCCGTAGATAAATCTCGGCTAACTCATTCCTAGCCTGGATACCAGACCCCCAATCTCTAAAATATATATCGACATATAACGTTATATTTTAGAGATTGGGGGTCAGGTATCCAGGCTACTTCATTCCCAACTAAACTGAAACTACTACCAGAACATGGGCGAATCAGGCCCGACCTTCACACGACCAAAAACAGAGAAGAAAGCTAAAAGTCATATTTAAGTTAACCTTGATCCAAATTCGATGTCTTGGTAATGTTAACAACATAAAAGAGTGGATTATTTTGATTAAAACTGAAAATGAATCCTCTTTTGAAAGTCGCTGAATGTGTCAATTTCAATTCGTGAGAGGGTTAGCAACTGGTTGGGAATTAGTCAGGAGAGATTCGGCTAGAGGTCGGGATGGTTGGGTATAGGTTAGGACGCATTCGGGGCTTGGTTGGGGGTAAACAGTGTATTGGTTAAGAGATGGTTGGGACATGTTCGGCGCATGTTGGGCGCCAAATATAGGCGTTGCCTAATTCTGGTCAGAAGAAAGGCAGAACACATGGAAGAAGAAACACACAAGTAAACATCAATCAGCTAGTGAGCGGCCACACCAGACTCAACGCCTACCAAAACTGGAAGAACCCAGAGGTCTCACCAAACTGCCCAAACTGCGGTGCTCTTGAGACCACCAGACACTACCTGTACCACTGCCCTCGGTACGAAAAGGCAAGACAACACATGCTGCTAGAAGCTGAGAACTTATACGAGACATACAACATTGCAGAGGGAAGCAGAGACACGGATATCGTCACTCTAGCTGGGATGAGAGAAGACCTTTCCGAGACAATCAACAAGCAGATATACTTAGCTCTCTCCCGGTACATCGAGAGCACGCACAGACTCGATGTGCTCTCCTAGAAACACTTCCAGCAGTACGCAAGCACAAGCCACCAAGAGTTAAACACCTA
Source organism: Branchiostoma lanceolatum (assembly GCF_035083965.1). Classification (NCBI taxonomy): domain Eukaryota; kingdom Metazoa; phylum Chordata; class Leptocardii; order Amphioxiformes; family Branchiostomatidae; genus Branchiostoma; species Branchiostoma lanceolatum. The sequence goes on from NC_089735.1 coordinate 17,183,731, forward strand.
GAGAGACATCAGCCTCGTGAACCAAGCGTAACACAGCACCAAGAGACCACGTCTAACGATATAATAGACGTTAAACAAGGACAACAACAACAACAACACAACAGACTGCTCCCGAACTACCGCCGACCCGAGTCGGCTAGCCTTCGGGAGCCATGTTCGGCTATGTCAATGTCCTTGGCAATGTGCAACCTGGGCTTTACGTAATATAGTGTGGTGTCACGACTGCCCCAGTCGGCTTCTTCAGCTGCTTCCTCCCTTCACAGGTGGTTTCGCCCCCTTTCAGCAGTACCTCCTCCGGGAGGCGGGGCAGCAGTACTGGCCAGGTACTGCCAGCCGAGAGTCTTCCACTGTTTGTCTCCACTCCTAAACCACAGCCAGCGGGACGCCTTCTCCGCTTCTTCTGCTAGCTTTTTAGTTGTTTCCCTCCTTTTCTGGCCTTTCACACCTGTGGCACATAGCGCCCTCCACATGGATTGGCAGATGAACCCTCTCGTTCCTATCTCAACGGGGTAACAACTCGCTTTCCATCCTCTTTCTAAGTTTCTTTGCACATGTGTACTAACTCCTGGTATTTCAATGCTTTTCTCTCATGACACGAGTCATGTGCCTCCTCTGCTCTCTCTTCCCAGGGGACTGTTACATAGTACCATCTGCTTTGTCTGCTTTGACCAGAAGACGTGACGTCAGGTCTGAGCCTCGTTGCCACTATCTCTTCCGGGAAAACCAACTGTCTATCCAAATAACATCCTCCTAAGTGTGAATATTTTGTGAAAATTTCTATGTTATTAAACAATAGTTTTATGTTATTATGTAATTTCAGGAAATTCTTAATGTTGATGTCATTGGTGTCTTATGCTTTTACAGTACGTATCAAGATTTTGATATTCATGGTAACGTTAAACTTACTCAAGCTGGAAGCCTTCCAAATTTTATGTTTTGAAATGAGTACATGTAACTGGTATTTATTACCTGGATGTCTAACCTTCAATGTATTTGTGATATTGTTAATGGCAGAACAATTATTCTGTGTGTTCAATGTAGGCAGGGAGGATCTGAACTTTGACATTGAGTTTGCATTGATGTTCGTGGTAGAGAGAGTATCAAACACCTTAGCCCACTCTGCAAACACCGTAACTATTTAACAGATAGGATAGATGACGTATTGTGTTGGTATCAGATCGGATGAAGCTCATTTGAATATAGTATCGACCAGTAGAAAAGCTAGTTGGTGAGAGCAGCGTACTAGTAGCTTGATTAGAATATCAGCCTGCATTTGAATTCCTCTGACACGGCTCAGGATTCGAGGTCAGTGCAGTGGACACGTAGTGTTACCTCTCTGTTAGTAGATGGTGGTTATTACCTTCGTCAAGAAGGTATTTTAATGCGTGTGTAAGGGTGTTGGCCAACATAAATCGTAAAAGAAACTCCGGTCCGAGACCTGAAATATGGCGGATGTATAAACTTTCCTCATGGATTATGCAAATCAGATACAGATTTGCATAATAAGTATCTAATCATGTAAATCATCACTGAAGCTATCTACATACCAAAAATCATGACCATCTATCGAGCCCTTCCTGAGTTATTCCCTTTCAAAGTCAAGTAAAACCTGCTCTTGCAGTTCCAAAAAAGCCACTAGGGTGCCAAAACCTATACCACTTATTCTCTGTCCAAAGAGCTACCTACCACTAGGACCATAGCATGTCTAGAAAAGTAGATATCAAAACAGTAAGTTCCGCTGCAGTACCGTTACAAGCCGCCATAGGGGACCCAAAATCATTTCCAGGTCTCATTAAGACCTACCAACATAGCAAATATCGAGACAATCCATCCAAGCCTTCTTGAGTTATGCTGGTCATTTATATACAGTCACACACAAACGCTACCCAAAACATAATCTTCTTGGCAAGGATAAAAATGACAACACATTGACTTGTGCAAGTTCTCTGACTTGTATTTCTCGATTTCTTCTTGATCTTCGTCGGGTACTGGGCAACACTCCTCATGATCAGTTGGAGTATTTCTTAAGTACTTTGTATTTCTCTTAATTCATTCCAATTGCTGTTTTGCTGGTGATTTTTGCACCATTATCACAATTCCTTCGTCCTCCCAAGTTCATCTCTGTAAATGAAACTAAGGTAAAAGGCTGAATGCAACATCACCTCAAATCTACATTTATGTAAATTTGGACTCTTGGTTAGACTGATTCATTGTGGTCACATTTTCCCTGCACAGAAACCTGTTCCTGACCCTCAGCAGGATGAGCCTGTAGTTCTATATCGTCTTCCTGAGCACATTCCCCGATGTTGTTCATCTCGATGGCACTGTCTCTGTCCAAGTCCTCTCTCATACTCTTTCTGAGTAGATGACGCGCAGTCAGGCTGATCAGAGCTGAACCAAGGGGCGCTGTGATGAGGATGACCAGAACAGCAATAGTGAGCAGCTGAATCCCCAATTTCTCGTTGGTTGTGTCCTGAGGTGTAAGCTCTCGGGCAGTGTCCAGTGCAGTGGACCCAATAGCAGCCTGCAATAATGGAAGAATTGTAATCAAAGTTTTCACCTGTTTTCATAGCAATGCCTTCTACTACATGTGTTAAGCTAGATTCAGTGTGCTTCAAGAATTACCTACTCAAGACCATAACTTCTTTATAGTCATGTGACTCGTGTCTATCATTAACTTTAAGACACTAACTGTTTTCAACATTTATATCCAGTTGATTACTGTTACCTACTGTCCAATATTATTTGAGTTCAATCTTTTATTATTTTCAATGGCTTCATTATTGATGATAAAAATCAGGTAAAATCTTTCAAACTGATGGATAATATTAGATATGAAAAATTCTAATTACAAAATTCCTCCCTTTATTGGTCTGTTTTACAGAAAAGTACTGTTGATATGTGCCTATAACTTTAAAACTACTAATCATATGCAAGCTGAAGTTAAGATCTCTGTGATATGCATCCTGATGGCTGATAAAGCTTTCTAGGCGATATGAAAGAATGTTGAACCAACACACAGATTACCATATGTGTCCCACCTGTACTGTGGCCTTGGGTAACCAGGCAATGGCTACAAACAGTCTTTCCTTCCATGTGAAGCCAGCCCCGCTCACAGCCACACCAGACGCTACCATTCGCACCAACGAACCAATCACAATGGCAGCCACACCAAGACCTGGCAACAATGTACATGTATATATCTTTCATCAGCCTTTCTCTTAGCACTGTAACTATGTTTTCAGTGCTATTGTGCTCAACTTTCTATTGTCATTATTACACCTAAATAGAGTCCATTCCAAGTCATCCTGAGGGTTGCCATTGTCATAATTTAGAATTAATTCTATAAACTTATTGTAATTAGACCATATTGATTTGATTATATGCCAGACTTCATCTGGGGACCCCAAAATTGATGTCAGCATGCAAATAAAAAAACGTTTGGCCAAAAAAAGAAAAGTTGCCTTCATTATGAAATCTACTTGGTCAGGAAGGTACCCTGGGAGTCCAGACACCATATCAGGAAGGATGAAACACAGAGTATGGTATACCGAAATATAGGTTCTTCATTTTTGTTCTTTCAAAACTTCTTTTTGACTTGGGAATTGAGTTTGGCATTTTATGACACTAGTATCCGTTTTCAATAATATTTTTTGGTGCAATTTCTCATGTTGCAGCTGCTTTTTACGATTAACTGTATGACCAAAAACTTTTTTTGTGTTGGAAACAGACGAAAATTTATGTGCATGCGGATGCCGTCCATATAATCAAATCAACATGGCCTTATTTGTGTAGGAGATTTGATACTTTTGAAATATTTCTAATTGGATTTCAACTTAATAAATATTTCCGCGGTTTTCTAAAACTTAAGAAATATACAGATCTCTCTCTCTCTCTCTATCCAATTTAAAGTCTTTTGTTCCCCATCATATAGGGGTTGGACGTGCTTGCACATGGATGGGGAACTCCTCATCAAGTGCAAGTCTTTTTTGTAGCAAGATGTGGAATATGATATTTCCAATAGTTTCTGAATAATGGTAACAGCATTCTATCATCATTTACCATTTTCATTCATTTCTTACCATTATTTGTAACACCAGTATAAAGGGACCTCAGAGGGTTGGAAAGAAAGCAATTCACACATTCTTGTGAAGTATAGGGAAGAATGCTTTCCACAAAATTTTGAATGATGTGATATTACATGATCATGATTCACACCAATTATGGCAAATCAATATATTATCATGACACCTGTATAAAAAGTACCACAAACTTGTCTAACATGAAAATATTCAGCATTGAGCACATGCATGTGCTTGAGGGGTGGGTACCCTGCCATGTACCGGTGCAAAACTCCTATTTCTTGCTGGACCGGTAAAAAAAGACAGCACACCAGTTTTCAAACTAATTAGAAAATTCAGTTACTGTGCCAGACTACCAGCAGGCGGTAACATAATAATATGATGAGAAAATAACAATTTGAACAGAGCAGAATTAGCGTGCTGTGGTTACTCTCTTTCGAAGACGTTAGCTGTGAAGAATTTTTTTTATCGCTTAACGGATGCAACAGACGGCGTGGCGAATATAGATAGTTTCAGGTGACTGGCAACCTAGCAATTTTGTGCAGTAAGAATTCATGTCATTGAAGACTTGACGGTAGTCATCCGACACATGCATAATACACTTGCACTCACATAAATTTACACCCGATATAAAGAGCAAATGCTTAGAATTGCTGAAAGTAGTCACAATTTGGACATAATTTGTAGGACTCATAGAGACCTGTACTTGCATCTCGCTCTCCAATATAATGATAACAGTGAGCAGATTAAATTTGGACTGAGCATTTGGGTTTGGACTAGTGCTTCTAGACTCTCACATTTTGTACCTATGGGTCAGATATTTTGTGGAAAGGTTCTCTGTTACATGATGGATCATAATACCCCCCAGTGAGACTTTTCATGCTTCATTGAAAATAAAAAAATCTCGAAATTAATTTCGAGATTTTTTTTTATTTCAAAATTTTTCCAAAAAATCTCGAAATTTTCCCAAAAAATTTCGAGATTTTCTTGAAAAATATCGAGATTTTCCAAGATAATCTCGATATTTTTTATAGGTAAAACAAAAATCTCGATATTTATTTTCAAGGTAATACAAAAATCTCGAGATTTTCGAAAGCTGTTATAGAGAAAATCATTTGCGGTAAAGTTTTGACTAACAGGGGTTCTACACTTGGACTAGTAGAGTTCCAAATGAGCTATGCACTCAAACAACAATTGACTCATTAATTTACAGACTTGTCATGACTTTGTCTTCAATTAAACCAGCTCAGAGTTGTCTTCTGCTTATTAACATATGAATTAAGAGTTTTGGATAAGTAGCTGGTGAACTTGTCTTCAATTGAATCATCTCAGAATTGTCTTCACCTCATTAACATATGAATTCAGAGTTTTGAATAAGTAGCTGGTAAACTGCAAATTCTGGTTCAACCACTGACGATAGCAGCACGGATATTGTCTGAAGCGTACTGCCTGGATGTTTAACCTCATCGACGTAGCTATGGACTTCCTTACCTGTTAATATGTAAATACAAGGCCAGGAAAGGAAGTCGTTGCACAAACCTACTAAGTGTCATGAAAACAGACCTCAAAAACAAAGGAATGGGAAACCTAAAAACTGCAAAGAAACTCAGAGAGCTGTGGCAGCTGGCAGAAAAAAGACACAGTGGAAAGAAATGAAGAAAGAAGCCAGCCAGAGTTTGTCTCTACAAGTACCTGAGCTGCAGAATGCAGTGGATCATCATCATCATATTGGCAATTGCCTTGCTAACAGTACATGTGACGCTTCTATGTGATTAAGAAATGACTGATTGATGACAATAAAAACACAAATAAAAGTTGAAGATGCGAAAGAAATACGACCTATGCTTCACACCAACACATGGATTATCACAAGCACGGTAAGTTGTGTTGAGGAGTCACGCAAGCACAGCGAAGTGAGAATATAACGTCACACAGGTCAACCCACTGGGGGGAGAATTGCAACATCTAAAAGCAGCAACTGTAATGCCTCTGTTATTTACACTGACACAACCATCATAGCGCCTAACAGAAACTCTGTGTACACCGGCAAACAACAGTAACTGTTGTATAAGTGTAAGAAACGTAGACCGAAAAACTATCATCAAGACTTAACAGCAAAGGTAAGTCACATTTATTCACAATTCAGTAGCTGTCACAAACTCCTTATCGAATCAGGAAGGCACAACCGCACACCTCTGGAGCAAAGAATTTGCCAATTTTGTAACTTAGATAAGGTAGTCTGGTAGAAGATGAAGTCCACTTCATTGCAGTTTATATTGCAATGATAGAAATGATCTGTTTGATTATATTATGGGAACGTATCCACACTTTCAATCTAAGTCTAGTATTGAGGGATCCATTTTTCTTATGCATTTAGACCATACAATATTAAACAAATCCATCTCAACCGATATTTCTAACATCACAAAGACACGAGAAGAAGCCGAACTTATGAATTAGTGTAGTTTTAGAACCATTGTTTTAGATTAGTATTAGAAGTCCTGTCAGTGTCATTATATGTATTTTACCACATGTCTTGTATCTGAATGTCTGCACTAAGCCCGATAGGGCATGACTAGGGAATAAACGTTATCATTATCATAGTAGGTCAATGATCCAATTGAATATGAGATGAAAGAATAACGTGACAAATGAAACACCAACCAAATGCAGACCTACGCTTCATGCCACACGCTATAGTTTCAAAACGGCAATCTGACGTGTTCAGCACGCGGATTATCATCAGCGTTGTGTGGGTACCCGGCACAGTTTTCAACAATTGAAGTTCAATGACGTCTGAGGTTCATCATGCTGGGAGAAAACTGCAACATCTAAACGCTGCTGTAGCTAGGGCCCACGGGTTGCAACTTGGCGCTGGGTAAAAGATAGCGTCCAGACAAAAAGACCCTATGGTGCTTAAAAGGACACCATTTTTTGGCGCAAGGGCTTTTGGTTTTGATTTCTTTGCGTTTAGTGGAACATGAAATGCCTGGCCTCTCAGAGGTTGGGAGATTTCTGTTTTCAATTTGTACCTTACAAAAATCTCGCGATCATTCTAAAACAAATTGAAATCTTCAATGAGGACTTTAAAAATAACATTTACAAGTCCTAGATTTGTTTCTTCAGATTGATATGAAACAATCTTGAAAAAAAAAATCGAGATTTTTCGTAGCCAGGACAAAAAAATATCGAAATTTTTTAGCAAAACATGTTAAAAAGAGTTCAACAACAGTTTTAAATAAAATTGAGCTATGAACTTCGTTACGCATTGGTACGATTGTCACTTGCTTTACTAACAGTACCTGCGAAGTGCACGTTAATAACGCTAACACAACTTGTTCTTATATCTACTAACAGAAACTCGCAGGCATGGTACCATGGTACAACGGCAAACAGTAGTTTCTTTACAGATATGTAGGGTGGCTTGTAGCTTAAATTGACTACTTGTGACGTGTAAAAGTTTCTATGCTGCATGCCACTTTCTAGTAGTAATGAAAGCTCGGTGTGCAGAATAACTGTCCTCTTCGGCCCTTGAGTCGACGGAAGCACGTGGGTGGAGAAACCTTTCTTGGCTCATGTGTCTCACGCCCTTCCTATTAATTATCTTGTTTGTTTTCATGGAACAAGGGAGCCACCAAGCAAAACTGACCGACGCGGCCACACGTACACTCCAGGGGTGCGGGAAATCACACGTCCACGTTAATCGGTCTAATGTGTCTTTCATGAGGAGATACTTGGCCGTCACCCCAATGAAATCAGATTATGTAACAGATAAAGAAACGGGAAGGTAGGTAGACAATTCTTTACCAACTCAACAAAAACTAATACAATGAAAGACATTAAAGCACATTCATCTGTTTATCACCCGACTATAGATAGTTACTGGTAGTATTTTGCCTTCGACGGGAAATGATCATAGTTTGAGAACAGACAAGAATCAAGTTTCGCTAGCAAGGTAAGTCCATGTTTACTTTAACAGCTACCGGCTTCAAAATAGCATGAAGCAGTGCACAACACCGCGTCTGGCGAGATAATGAATGCAGGCGGTCCTCATTGGTGAAGTGGGGAACAGTGCGGTTGATTCAAACTGGTAGGTAGATTGCAGCCTCCCGTGAGGCTATTGGATTATCGGCAATATCGTATTATTGACGGCTTGCTTTCGATCAGTCTTTAGCATATCGACGTATGAAGTATCCCACATCACGTTTTGATCAATGTCATGGCCTGTAATCTACACAGTGACTTATAAAAGCAGTTTTCTGTATATTGCAACACCGTTTACCGTCAGAATGTAAACACAAACTAATTGCTAACAGGCCCTTGGACCAATCCCTACCCCGGCCGACGCACCACGCTGTGTTTCTACATCCCACCAGGGCTTCAGGGCATGTGAACCGGAACAGCATATCTGGTCAGTGTATCATATATCGCAGGCTGCCAGAGTTCCCCTCCAGGCTTGAAGGGGGGATATTTTACCCTCCAAGCAGAGGATGGGTTCCGGCAGGTTTTTGACGTGTTTTTAGGCGTTTTGTCAGGCTTTCTACTTTTTTTTCCCCTGTCTAGCCAACCCAGGTCAATGCCGGCAGGTTGGGTTGGCTGGACAAAAACGCCTAAAAACACGTCAAAAACCTACCGGAACCCATCTTCTGCTTGGACTGAAGGGATATTTGTCTTCCAGCTACAGTGAACAAAGAAAGTTATGCGATAGCGGAGACAAGTGCAAAAGTAATTCTTTATTTACACGAGTTTATATGGTTCTTTATATATCCACCGTTTCTAACGTCGCAATGTATCACTGGTGAAATGTTGTTTCCGATGTATCCATTTAGAGTAAGATGTCAGTTCTTTGGCAGGCTCAAAAAATACTTAACGATGTTTTGAAGTTAAAAAAAAACACCATTGGAGTTGTGCCTGCATTCCTTTTAAGTCTCAAAGTGTGATTTTTCTGTTTGAAATAAATGTGTAATCCAAAATTTGAGTTGACTACATAAAGGAAAGGTTAGAAAATAGAAAACCCTATAGGCTACAAACTAAAGCCGGAGCCGCGCCGAACCTCTGCTTGGACCGCCCAGGCATGTTCCCGTGGCGCTAAATCCTAAATGGGGGATGGGTTGCGGACTGGTGGCCACGACTCAGCCTTCCTTCACAGCAGATGATAAAACCGCGGCCACTCATCGGGGTGTGCCTACAAATTATACTACATAAACATCTCACCCGTGTCTAACATTGTGTACATGGGGCAAGAAATGTATGTGACACACAAGATACAAAAACAAAGTCTATGCAATTGAAACAACAACAAAAAAGTGCGGCAGAAATTATAAGATTATTTGGCTTGTGACGCCTGTGATTGGCTGAGAGGAATCATTGCGTTTATGTTTTTTACACTAGTCTAGGGAAACTGTAATTGACTGCAGGCGGCCAGTCCTCGACTTCCCGGATCGACATGGTTGAGCGATATCTCCCTGCTGAGAAACGAGCTACTATCAACAAATCCTATCAGGACAGGCGCTGTTGTATATACTCTTCAAGCAGAGGTTGATGGGGAAGATTGCGACCTTCTTATCACATGCCCCGTTTGCCGTCCGCATGTCCACGTGGCACAATCTTCCCCACCAACCTCTGCTTGTTGTAGAGTACTGGAAATAAGTTGGCCCGTAGCTCGGAGGACTAGCCATCTGCAGTCAATTACAGTTAGCTGATGTTTTGCCCCTGACGCTCAAAACTGTCGATGTTTATGTGGTCAGAAACCCTTTAAACGCTTTCCTGACAAATATAAGCCCCGTGCAGTGTTTGGTATACATAGACCGTCTATATGTAAGTACAGTATTTAAATGTACGGAAGGCTGTTTTTAGGCAAATGTGAAAATCATAAAATAACGCAATGATTCCTCTCAGCCAATCACAGGCATCACAAGCCAAATAATCTTGTAATTTCGGCCGCACTTTTTGCGTTTTTTTTTTTTAATTCATAGACATTGTTTTGTATCTTGGATGTCACATAAATTTGTTGCCCCATGAACACAATACTAGACACGGGTGAGGTGTTTATGTCGTATTGTAGGCATACCCCGATGACTGGCCGCGGTTTTATCGACTACTGAGATGTGTGAAGGGAGGCTGAGACGATAAAATCGTGGCCACTCCGCAAACCATCCCTAATTTAGGATTTAGCGCCACGGGAACATGCCTGGGAGGTCCAAGCAGAGGTTCGGCGCAGCTCCGGCTTTGCTTGTTTTTCAGGTATTTTCCGGTGTTTTTGTCGGGTTTTCTGTTTTCTCACCTTTCCTGTATGTAGTCAACTTAAATGTTCGGATTACAAATTTATTTCAAGCAGAAAAATCACACTTTGAGACCACCCCAAAGGGTGTTTTTTCTAAACTTCAAAACATCCGAGGTTAAGTATTTTTTGAGCCTGCGATAGAACTAACATCTTACTCTAAATGGATACATCGGAAACATTGTTAAGTCAAGACATTGGCCTGACATCCTCTTACATTTTTCGGTACATTTGATAAGACAGTCATCATGAACCAAACTTTGGCAATTTTCAAAATATTTCTGGCCTGTTTCCACGGCAAGAAGAGATGTTGAGCAGAAAGATGATGGTCTATTACTATCACCATGCAAAAATGATGATTGAAATCAACATTTCACCAGAGATACAATGCGACGTTAGAAACGGTGGCAAAACTACAAGAATGGCTGGATATATAAAGAACCGTATAAGCTCGTGTAAATTAAGAATTACTTTTGTTCCATGTTCATCCCAGTAATAACGTCAGTATACAATGTATGTGTAATGGTTCATTTGGTACTGACAAAAGATAACGGGCTATTTCGGCAAGGTCACTTAGAAAAAGAAAACAGTTGCACTTGTCTCCGCTATCGCATAACTTTCTTTGTTCACTGTAGCTGGATGACAAATATCCCTACAGACCAAGCAGAAGATGGGTTCCGGTAGGTTTTTGATGTGTTTTAGGCGTTTGTCGGGCTTTCTACTTGGTCAATTTTTTTTGTCTACCCAACCTGCCGGCATTGACCTGGGTTGGCTAGACAAAAAAAAAGTAGAAAGCCTGACAAAAACGCCTAAAAACACGTCAAAAACCTGCCGGAAACCATCCTCTGCTTGGAGAGTAAAATATCCCCCCTTCAAGCCTGGAGGGGAACTCTGGCAGCCTGCGATATATGATACACTGACCAGATATGCTGTTCCGGTTCACATGCCCTGAAGCCCTGGTGGGATGTAGAAACACAGCGTGGTGCGTCGGCCGGGGTAGGGATTGGTCCAAGGGCCTGTTAGCAATTAGTTTGTGTTTACATTCTGACGGTAAACGGTGTTGCAAAAAACTTGCAATATACAGAAAACTGCTTTAATAAGTCACTGTGTAGATTACAGGCCATGACATTGATCAAAACGTGATGTGGGATACTTCATACGTCGATATGCTAAAGACTGATCGAAAGCAAGCCGTCAATAATACGATATTGCCGATAATCCAATAGCCTCACGGGAGGCTGCAATCTACCTACCAGTTTGAATCAACCGCACTGTTCCCCACTTCACCAATGAGGACCGCCTGCATTCATTATCTCGCCAGACGCGGTGTTGTGCACTGCTTCATGCTATTTTGAAGCCGGTAGCTGTTAAAGTAAACATGAACTTACCTAGCTAGCGAAACTTGATTCTTGTCTGTTCCCAAACTATGATCATTTCCCGTCGAAGGCAAAATACTACCAGTAACTATCTATAGTCGGGTGATAAACAGATGAATGTGCTTTAATGTCTTTCATTGTATTAGTTTTTGTTGAGTTGATAAAGAATTGTCTACCTACCTTCCCGTTTCTTTATCTGTTACATAATCTGATTTCATTGGGGTGACGGCCAAGTATCTCCTCATGAAAGACACATTAGACCGATTAACGTGGACGTGTGATTTCCCGCACCCCTGGAGTGTACGTGTGGCCGCGTCGGTCAGTTTTGCTTGGTGGCTCCCTTGTTCCATGAAAACAAACAAGATAGTTAATAGGAAGGGCGTGAGACACATGAGCCAAGAAAGGTTTCTCCACCCACGTGCTTCCGTCGACTCAAGGGCCGAAGAGGACAGTTATTCTGCACACCGAGCTTTCATTACTACTAGAAAGTGGCATGCAGCATAGAAACTTTTACACGTCACAAGTAGTCAATTTAAGCTACAAGCCACCCTACATATCTGTAAAGAAACTACTGTTTGCCGTTGTACCATGGTACCATGCCTGCGAGTTTCTGTTAGTAGATATAAGAACAAGTTGTGTTAGCGTTATTAACGTGCACATCGCAGGTACTGTTAGTAAAGCAAGTGACAATCGTACCAATGCGTAACGAAGTTCATAGCTCAATTTTATTTAAAACTGTTGTTGAACTCTTTTTAACATGTTTTGCTAAAAAATTTCGATATTTTTTGTCCTGGCTACGAAAAATCTCGATTTTTTTTTTCAAGATTGTTTCATATCAATCTGAAGAAACAAATCTAGGACTTGTAAATGTTATTTTTAAAGTCCTCATTGAAGATTTCAATTTGTTTTAGAATGATCGCGAGATTTTTGTAAGGTACAAATTGAAAACAAAAATCTCCCAACCTCTGAGAGGCCAGGCATTTCATGTTCCACTAAACGCAAAGAAATCAAAACCAAAAGCCCTTGCGCCAAAAAATGGTGTCCTTTTAAGCACCATAGGGTCTTTTTGTCTGGACGCTATCTTTTACCCAGCGCCAAGTTGCAACCCGTGGGCCCTAGCTACAGCAGCGTTTAGATGTTGCAGCTTTTCCCCAGCATGATGAACCTCAGACGTCATTGAACTTCAATTGTTGAAAACTGTGCCGGGTACCCACACAACGCTGATGATAATCCGCGTGCTGAACACGTCAGATTGCCGTTTTGAAACTATAGCGTGTGGCATGAAGCGTAGGTCTGCATTTGGTTGGTGTTTCATTTGTCACGTTATTCTTTCATCTCATATTCAATTGGATCATTGACCTACTATGATAATGATAACGTTTATTCCCTAGTCATGCCCTATCGGGCTTAGTGCAGACATTCAGATACAAGACATGTGGTAAAGTACATATAATGACACTGACAGGACTTCTAATACTAATCTAAAACAATGGTTCTAAAACTACACTAATTCATAGGTTCGGCTTCTTCTCGTGTCTTTGTGATGTTAGAAATATCGGTTGAGATGGATTTGTTTAATATTGTATGGTCCAAATGCATAAGAAAAATGGATCTCTCAATACTAGACTTAGATTGAAAGTGTGGATACGTTCCCATGATATAATCAAACAGATCATTTCTATCATTGCAATATAAACTGCAATGAAGTGGACTTCATCTTCTACCAGACTACCTTATCTAAGTTACAAAATTGGCAAATTCTTTGCTCCAGAGGTGTGCGGTTGTGCCTTCCTGATTCGATAAGGAGTTTGTGACAGCTACTGAATTGTGAATAAATGTGACTTACCTTTGCTGTTAAGTCTTGATGATAGTTTTTCGGTCTACGTTTCTTACACTTATACAACAGTTACTGTTGTTTGCCGGTGTACACAGAGTTTCTGTTAGTCGCTATGGTGGTTGTGTCAGTGTAAATAACAGAGGCATTACAGTTGCTGCTTTTAGATGTTGCAATTTCCCCCCCCCAGTGGGTTGACCTGTGTGACGTTATATTCTCACTTCGCTGTGCTTGCGTGACTCCTCAACACAACTTACCGTGCTTGTGATAATCCATGTGTTGGTGTGAAGCATATGTCGTATTTCTTTCGCATCTTCAACTTTTATTTGTGTCTATATTGTCATCAATCAGTCATTTCTTAATCACATAGAAGCGTCACATGTACTGTTAGCAAGGCAATTGCCAATATGATGATGATGATCCACTGCATTCTGCAGCTCAGGTACTTGTAGAGACAAACTCTGGCTGGCTTCTTTCTTCATTTCTTTCCACTGTGTCTTTTTTTCTGCCAGCTGCCACAGCTCTCTGAGTTTCTTTGCAGTTTTTAGGTTTCCCATTCCTTTGTCTTTGAGGTCTGTTTTCATGACACTTAGTAGGTTTGTGCAACGACTTCCTTTCCTGGCCTTGTATTTACATATTAACAGGTAAGGAAGTCCATAGCTACGTCGATGAGGTTAAACATCCAGGCAGTACGCTTCAGACAATATCCGCGCTGCTATCGTCAGTGGTTGAACCAGAATTTGCAGTTTACCAGCTACTTATTCAAAACTCTGAATTCATATGTTAATGAGGTGAAGACAATTCTGAGATGATTCAATTGAAGACAAGTTCACCAGCTACTTATCCAAAACTCTTAATTCATATGTTAATAAGCTGAAGACAACTCTGAGCTGGTTTAATTGAAGACAAAGTCATGACAAGTCTGTAAATTAATAAGTCAATTGTTGTTTGAGTGCATAGCTCATTTGGAACTCTACTAGTCGAAGTGTAGAACCCCTGTTAGTCAAAACTTTGCCGCAAATGATTTTTTCTATAACAGCTTTCGAAAATCTCGAGATTTTTGTATTACCTTGAAAATAAATATCGAGATTTTTGTTTTACCTATAAAAAATATCGAGATTATCTTGGAAAATCTCGATATTTTTCAAGAAAATCTCGAAATTTTTTGGGAAAATTTCGAGATTTTTTGGAAAAATTTTGAAATAAAAAAAAATCTCGAAATTAATTTCGAGATTTTTTTATTTTCAATGAAGCATGAAAAGTCTCACTGGGGGGTATTATGATCCATCATGTAACAGAGAACCTTTCCACAAAATATCTGACCCATAGGTACAAAATGTGAGAGTCTAGAAGCACTAGTCCAAACCCAAATGCTCAGTCCAAATTTAATCTGCTCACTGTTCGATGTAGTACTCAGCAGCCGCACTACTATGATCAGGTCCAAATCCGAACCTGATCCTCTGGACCTGGACCAGACCTGAATTTTCTGTAGCAGTGCCCATCCCTAGTATGCATGTCATAATATTCGTAGTCGTAGGTCCCATTGCAAGAATAGATTTTTTCCACAGTGACTGTTACCACATGTTTTAGATTTGGAGTCCCAGGAAATGTCCTTTACAAAATGAAGTTTGTACTTAGCCTATGCATGGTCATCACCTATGGTCTGTGGTTGGATCTTCAATACATCCACCTCTGCACCTATCAGCCCGAACAGAAAGGGTTGAGCCACCCCCCACAGGTCCGACATCATGGCTTCTACAGCCTCCTAAACACACATGCAACAGTTAATAGAAACCTTAAGGGGCAGCAGGCCTGTCTTATCAACTTCACTGTCCAACCACTACAATATGCAAAGCTTTGTGGTCTTCTTTTATGATTCATCATCATCATCATCTTGTTGTGAGAGTGTCACGGATGGACATCACCCTCCTCCTCCAGTCCTCCCTGTCCTCCATTGCTCTTGGTAGTTCTTCACAATTCATCAACATACAAAAAATGTAGCAAGAACATATTCAAAGCCACAGACAACCCCAGAAGCAGGTGTTATTTTGTAAAGACCACATCTTGCCTACAAAATCAACCAAATTTGTAAGAATTATTCACAGATGAACAAATAAATGAACCATTTATATTCCAGGAATTGAGTAAGTGCCCCTTCATGCTGATCCATGGGGTGTGATGAATGATGGGAAAGACTATGCCAACAAACTGGGAAACCTGTCACAAATATATGTACCCTGTTTTATACATGTATCGGCTGCTTGCCAAACAAGATTGGCAATGAAAAAAGAAATTGCCATGGCGACGGTGTCAATTTTCACCTGTCAATTTTCCAATAGGTGATATATAATTTCATTCCAGGGGTACTTTTATTAAAGTTTGAAAATATGCCAGGCATTTTATTTACAATGTATATCAATCAATTCTATTTTTAAACAAAAACACATTTATAAGCACTTAGTCTATACTAGTAATATTGTAAAAGGCTATGTAATACTATGTACTTAATTTCAAGGAATCGGTGAATTGTACTTAGGCCAACCCGAAATTGTCAACAAAGAAGGCATATCCTTTCCCTTTGGCCTGCCCTGAAAATTTTCTAGAGCCAAAAAAGCTAAACTGAAGTCAGTCGGGAATTGACAGAGGTGTTCGAAATAGAACAGGGGACTTGACTTCGGGATCGGTCTATTATCATAATGATATTTATCATAGTCTTTTCTTTTTAATAATACAAACTAGATCCTCATTTGCATAATTGGTATCTATTGTGGAGGTATGTCCAGTATCAGGGTGAAGTGGCAGAAGTTGGGGTGGCAGAAGTTACAATGATTACCGAGAAGTTTTGAGGCTACCGGGTGTCAGATGTGACGTCATATCATACCAGTGGCAAGGGTAGGGTAGGGTAGGGTGGCAGGTGGAAGTTAGGTGACATCATCCTAACTTCTGCTTGGGTAGGGTGGAAGGTGGCAGAAGTTGGCTTAACTTAGGAGACGTCATCCTAACTTCTGGCTAGTGAGTACAAAATAATGTAGTTTTGAGGCTACCGGGAGTCAGATGTAACGTCATATTATATTTTGTACTTAGTTTTGTAGGATAGATTAGCCTTGTAGAATAGATTGTTGATTTCATGCCATACATTGTACCATGTACGATTGTTGAGCAATAAAGTTCACTTCACTTATTATATTATTTTATAATTATACCAGTCATGAGTGGCATGGGTAGGGTAGGGTGGAAGGTGGAAGTTCAGAATGCATTTTGCACACTGATACAGTTGTCAACAAAGGAGGCATAATACTTTTCCTTTGGCCTGCTCTGAAAAGGTTCTAGAGCCAAAAAAAATCCTCTGGCATGTTATCTGTCTATTTGGCCAATTTCTACTGTTTCCAGCCACTAAATGTAAAGCCTGGTAGAGGCTAGGAGGCAGCCATGAGTGTACATGTAGTTGTAGAAGTAACACTAAGAAGGTACATGCAGCCAGTAGTTTAATTGTAGTGATACAAGGCTACATTGTATAACACTTGTGTCACTTTTTGAATACAGGAATGTTTATGGTCTCTATTTTGAACATTTAGGCATCTTGGTTTTTTTCCCATATTGTTTCTTTTTGCACTCTTGACTTAGATTTGGAGTATGCAAAAATATCATCCATAAAATTGACCTACTGTGGCCAGATAAGCTGTTCAATGTATTTAAGGACAGGTTCAGTTTATTTTGCATCATGCATGCAAATTGGGTTCTGATGTGCATTATTCATAAAATTCATATCAAATATTCTCAACCCAGGTAACAATGACACATACATTGTATGTAATTGCTAAATTGTAATTGTCATTGTCACCTAACAACCACTAAGTGTCATTATAGCAATCTATCAATACCTTCAAATTCTTGAGTTATACTAAATCACTAAACATACCTATGAAACATAACCTTGAGAAAGGAAACACCAAGAAATAATTTCACCTTGTCCATCTTCCACCTGAAGCCTGCCACAAAAGCCATGACCAGACAACCCAGGGCCCCGGAACCTGCATACCCAGCTGTCCTGCTTCCAAAGGTCATCAATAGGCCTGTTCCCAACACCATCCACACCCGCACTCTGGGGACTCCTTTCTGTAACATTAGTCAAAACTAGTCAGTCAACTGGCCTGCTCCTAACACCATCCACACCCGGACTCTGGGGACTCCTTTCTGTAACATCAGTCAAAACTAGTCAGTCAACAGGCCTGTTCCTAACACCATCCACACCCGGACTCTGGGGACTCCTTTCTGTAACATTAGTCAAAACTAGTCAGTCAACTGGCCTGTTCCTAACACCATCCACACCCGCACTCTGGGGACTCCTTTCTGTGTAAAATTAGTCAAAACTAGTCAGTCAACTGGCCTGTTCCTAACACCATCCACACCCGCACTCTGGGGACTCCTTTCTGTGTAACATTAGTCAAAACTAGTCAGTCAACAGGCCTGTTCCTAACACCATCCACACCCGGACTCTGGGGACTCCTTTCTGTAACATTAGTCAAAACTAGTCAGTCAACTGGCCTGTTCCTAACACCATCCACACCCGCACTCTGGGGACTCCTTTCTGTAACATTAGTCAAAACTAGTCAGTCAACTGGCCTGTTCCTAACACCATCCACACCCGCACTCTGGGGACTCCTTTCTGTGTAACATTAGTCAAAACTAGTCAGTCAACAGGCCTGTTCCTAACACCATCCACACCCGCACTCTGGGGACTCCTTTCTCAAGTTTCTGTAACACTTGTCAAAACATACGAAGGACCAATGGTACAATCGGTGTGCGAGTAGCGAACAGGCTATTCGCGTGACAACAGGCAGCGCGACAACAGGGTTTGCGGAATCGATGGGGTGGTCTACTGGGGTGGGCTAGTGGGGTGGGCTACCTCAGCATTCTACCCTTTCTGGGCCTCAAGGCTATGCATGGGGGTTTGGCCTCTTATGGAATTTCCTTGAAGAGAAACTGGGTCAAGCTGTGGGTGGGCTAGAGGGAGGGCAACAGCTGATCATATGGCAGGTGGGGGGGGGGGGTAGGTGGCAGCAATGAACTCCACCAAGACTGGTAGAAAAGCCATTTATCATAAAGAAACTTTTAAGTAGTACTCAGTATACAATAGGATATAATTATAAGGGAAGAGGTATAAGGGGAAATAAACTGGAAGTTGGATAGGGCAGCTAGGGAATGAGAGAGCCTTTGTTTGACAAAATTCAAAACCTATGTCTCACATTTAGGTCTAGAATGTATCTGAATGCATGTGCTTGTGTACAATGTACAATATATTTGTGGTTATGTGTGTCAGTGTGCATGAGCGAGGGTTGGAATATTGTATAGTGTTGCTTTTGTTGCTCATTTCTTTCGTAGGCCAGCTATAGGGAAAATATTTGCCAGGGGAGTTTGGCCATCCAGTGGAGAAGATTCAGAATTAACAGTATAATCTACTATGATTGTCACCCCTCACATAATCTTTTACATTTGAACTTTAGATGCATTAGTACCTAATACTCTAATTAGAACTATTCCTTTCCTAGCAGATAGCGCATAGAAGAGACCCAATCAAAGGCACTTTCCAGCTGCATTAGCGTACGACCCCACGGCTCAAAAAAATGCATGTCCAACTGAGCGCGCAGCTGCTGAACTTAACCTACTAATTTCGTCAGTTACAAACAAGCTTTCATCAGTTTGACGCTTGAAATCAGTTGGGCTGGCTAAAAGGGAATTTCCCACCAATATAAACACAGTCACGTTCATACTGTCATTTATTTTTGGGGTATGGATTCTTTTATGGTACTCACTCGGAGTAATACATGAATGAGACCTTATATAATCTTTTTCAGGTCTTACACAAAAACTATAAGAAAGTGGGCTGCCCAAATATATAAGTAGTAGACAATTTTGAGCAGCAGTCCGCTTCTTCTGACGGTTGTCTGCCAGGTTGACCAGCAACCGGCATGCTATGCGCTGCCGTAAAAACTTAGAAATCATTTTGTTGTCTTTATCAGATATTTCAGGAAGAAATAACTGTCGGGAGAGTTTTTTCTGATCACAACATCCTTACCCAATGTTGTGAACATGATCGCTGTTGACAATTTTCCTCACGGCTGGTGCTAACCCAGCAGGGTAACCATGAAGTTCAACATGCTTTATATATATAGACGATGACACATGAAAAGTTACAGCTAGAATACTGCAACAAATACATGTAACTACAATATCACTTAATAACAAACAACTTAAATGTCTTTCTAAACAATCATTTCTGGTAGGAACTGCCTTCAAGACATGTACTTGTCAGACATTTCAACTGTGGCGTCGGCGCGGAGAAGGGTGCATACTTAATTCGTTTTTTCATGTTACGTTTCAGGGCCGCAAACTTTCCCCAAACTTTGCCCACATCGGGGGTGCGTACTTTAATTGTGACTTCATTACTTTGTATCAATCTGTAACCTCATGGAACTAGAAGAACAACGATTGTCAGCTGACAAAGATGTCTTTAGACTTTACTGCGTCGTTAACTGGATATAAACGAGCAACAGGATACAACAGAGCAAAACATACAGTATTACAGACTGAGTGTACTTCGTGTAATTCCTGACCTGATCTGTACTTGGGAAGTACCACAGAAAGATGCCTGCCAGTGTGCCTCCTGCAACTCCCATCAGGAGCTCTAGGGGGCCTCGAAAGATTGTGAAGACAAGATTACCTGAAGAAGAAGAAATTAAAATTTCACTCACTTTACAAGCTTCTGTGAGGAATACTTGTTCTTCATGATTGTGTCAGATAACTCATAATTTGCTCCCATTCTGGGTTACTGATGTACAGTTTGTACATTATTTCATATTTTGATTTCAATCATGTAAATGAAGTACTTAATTTGTATCATCATCCCAACCAAATAAATTGATAATGATTCACCAATTAACTTTTTCACTCTTTTACATACAGTCAACTTGGCACTTGGCAGAGCTAGCAGACGAAGTAATCTTACGGGCAGAAATGATCCATTTGAATGGTATATACGAGAAGTCATAGTTCAGTCACGAGATACCAAATCTGGCTGTGAATTGTGTTCCGGTAATGCCGACAAGTCAGACCACCCCATGGATGTCAATTGAGAATCCCAAAAATTGTTTCAAGATGATATTTGACATGTCAAAAATAACCGTCAATTTCGCACGGTTCAAACACATAGCCTACATGTACATGTACCTAACTACTACATGTAGTAGTCCCTTAATTGACCTGCCGTGGTCATAGAGGGATAAGGTAGATAGACACATCATAAGATAACAATTCACCAACAGCCCCATCTTGACACATTGTGTCAAATGTGCTCGACTAGACTAGTCATCATGTAAATAGTTACGTTTAGAATTGGTCATTTTACCAGTGGTGAATGTGATGCCGAGACAGACTGCGAATCCTGTGATCGCTATGACGTCATCTACGCTGCCCGAGGCGATGACTAGTGTGGGGATACCCTGGTCCACCCCTAACCCCACCTCCTGTAGCCATAACATGGAGGGGACTACCACTGCAGGGGACACCGCAGCCAGCACAAACCTGCAGGCAACAACAGATGGGTGGGAGAGGAAATAAATAAACGCATCAGTGAATGAACAATTTGTTTTGTTTGTTTCATGTATCCTATTACATGTACCTGTGGTGTTAGTTTGATGTACTTTTACCATTATTAATATACAGGGTTTGAAATACATTTTTGGGTCAACTTGCACCGGTGCAGATGAAAAAAAAAAGAAGCTACTTGCACAACCAAAGGTAGCAAACTACATGTATTAACCATTGATCTCCTTTTCTGATGTTTCAGACTGACTATCATGGACTTATGTCATACTCTAATCTACAAGTATATATAAACACGTATGTAGTCAGTGCACAAAAATCTCCTAAAACATTCATTTTTCAAGTACCCCGTAGGGGCCATTTCTGCTTGATCGGGTTCAGGTCCATACCTTATCCTGTCAGTTAAGCTATGGTCACATTAAACTCACGTCGCACCTGCGATGGGGGGTTCTTCCGTACGTCATGACAGTGACAGTGACGTATGACAGTGCCGTACGTCGTACGTTTTGGAAAAACCGGGTACAATAGTTGTGGTCTCATAATTATGTATATATAGTAGGTACATCATACTATGTTTTTTTTGCAGGTAAATCGCAGGCAATTTGCACGTAAATTAGTCATCGCCAAGCGTTGTGCGAAAAAATTACCGCTAAAAAGGATTTTGAACGTGTTCAAATTTCAGACATCGTCGTACGATTTTGATGGCCCCCAATTCAGGCTTTACCACGGCCTTTTTTTCTACTGATGAGGTGACAAATTCATAAATTTCGACCAGGTTCTGATGGTTTCAGTGTTCCCTGATTCTGCCGATGTTGATGCCAAGTGTAGCCATTAGATCTCAAAAGCAACCAAAAAACAGCGGGCCCGTAGAAGAGCCCTCTTCCAAGGTTAGATCTTTCACGGGTCAGATCCAGTACCACGCGCATACAATTTTTCGATGGCTATATACACGTGGGTTCATAATTAGATCAGACCTCAGTCCTATCCTAATTCCTATCTTTATTTTCAGTCTGCCGAGAGAACAGTTTGCGAATGGCCCGAGAAAGAAAATGGCAGATCAGTTGTATTGTCCTCCAGAATGAATGCACCAAAACAAAACAAAAAACAGACTAGTAAATGGTAAGGAATCCTGTAAATAAAATTCATATTGGAAATATTACTTCTATTGCATGCAAATTGTTCATACAAATAGTCATCACGTGCTTGTTCATATTTTTTTCACCAATAGTCTTGATTATTACTACATTTGTATATACAGTCTGTTTATTAGAATGGAGCCTGACTTAATTGAAGTGCACAAAGTGACCTATGACCTTTGAAACTGGAAACTCATGTGTACTTCTCCTTGATTCATACCTTTGTAAGGGTCATGCTGTTATTTTATCTTTTTTTTTTACAGTGAATAACCCCAGAGCCTAGTATTTATCAAATAGATCCACATTTGGTTGTTTAAATAAGAACAAAGGTGGCAAGGCGTCTCATCAAGAAAAGGCACATGTGAAAAATCCTACAACACTGGAAACATTTTAAACATCGCCCGACGCTCTGCGATAGCTGATTTTACCTACGATTTACCTGCGATTTACCTGCGATCATCGTGTGATGTACGGGAAATGCTATCGTAGGTGCATCATATGTCTAATGTGACCAGGGCTTAACTGAGTGATAACACTATGATCATATAATATCATAATGTTTGGGGTGTTAAGGTGGGGGACAGGCATGTGGCAGCAAAATTTCAACAAAAATATTTAGACATAATAACAATCTGATTTGTTAGATATATAGCTCTATTATCGTTATCTGGCATCATTTTCCCACATAGGCCACCATTTTACCGCAAACTCCAAGTTGCAGTTTACAAGTGGCCAATCAGGGGCCCCCATTTTGGCTATTCCCTCCCCTCCCTCTGGAAAGCTGGCTTCTCTGGCCTGGCTGTGAACACTGCTCTGACTGTCACATAGTGTGTTTGCAGAGGTCATTGGCCCGTATGTCAATGTTAGTGCTTGCCAATGGGTGATTGGAAAAAAAAGCAAATAATGGCGATTTTGGGTTATTTTACGAATAGGAAGTGCCAATTTTATGACGACTATACCCTACAGCATGAGTTTTAAAGGCAAAAGTTTGACAAAACTATCATAGGGCAGAAAAAGGAATGCTGTTCTGAGGTTTACCACCTGAACTTTCCTCTCATGGGTGGCATTAGCATTCTGATGCTTTGATAATGTGTGAGGGCCCAGGGCCCACAGAAGGAGGTTCTCATTAAATTATTGAAAAAAATTCACTTAAAATTAATTTCAAATGATACAAAAAAAAGAGCCTGTGTATTGGCTAATAGCACTTTCATGCATACGTCCCTAAAATATGAACTTTGTACATTGGATCGTTAGGGAGGAGGAACCACTTTTGTAAAAAAAAGACGTGGCCCTGTAATTGTTGATGACGTCATCATGACGTCATAAAATTTTGCATAAATTATTGTCTTGCACAAAGGTACTTGGAGAAAAAAAATCAAGAGCCACATGTAACACTATGTAGTATCTTCAAGACACCGCAGAAGTGCTGCGGCATGCCTGTCCCAAACTCGTAAAAGCTGATTGAATACAGTCAAGTTAAGATGGGATACAAATGTTGCTTGCTTAATGTGTAATTTGTTTTTAATCCGATTTTTCATTTGGAGTGAAAATTTACTTGAGTAAAAGGGGATAAATTTTTGCTGGTGGTAACTTGCACCTGAGTGCTGGTCTTGAAATTACATGCATGACTCCAATAGTACGAGCGCAAACTTGCACATGCAAGTGGTATTTCGAGCCCTGATGTATGTATACTTACATAATATATATAGTACAGACAGTGTTCTACAATGTCATGTACTTGCACACTGTCCTACCCTACATAAACATCAACCCTTTACTGTACCCCAGCATGAAGCCCCACAGCCAGGGGAAGTCCAGTAGGAAATGTATGACCACAGCGAGAGTGGAGGCCTCTACCACACAGGGGAGGAAGGCCAGGAGCAGCACTGTCCAACTCAGCCGCCGCAGTTGTACAGGGTCCAGACCCAAACCTACAACACACAGACAACTTTTACAATTGTTTCAAATAGGAGGATTCACTGAAGAACCAATCAATAAAGTGGCCTGTATCTTTTATGTTCACAAAGAATAGAAAGGCCTTACGGTGTTTTCTCGATTAAAGTACGCACAAGTATTCAATTCCTTGTGTGAAGAAATAGCGTCGAATTATACTCGAATATGTATATATATTTAAAAAATCCTCCAGTTACTACATGTAGTTGTATCGGGTTATTAAAATTCTTGCAACAGTTCGCACAAATATCGCTAATTCATTGTCCTGGTCTATATATGAGGAAAAGAGAACCCTGATATCTATTTGGGGGATCAGGAGGTCCAGAGTAAACTTGATAGCGTACAACATGTATATCGTAACCAGGAGATGTATGAAGAAATCGCCAAGGGCCTGAAGGAGTGCCCTTCAACAGTACAGCAGTTTGAAGACACATAAAGTGGTTAGCGTGCGAAAAAGTGAAAGTTTTAGCTGTGAATAGGATATTTCGGCCGCGCTTTTGAATATTAAAATCTTGTTACGGCCGCCAACTTGAGGCGGTGAGGGATCACAACAGATTTTGCACAATATACAAATTCGATATAAATTTGTTTTCAGCGCGGGTGCAAGTTTGCATCGCAGACGCAAAATGTAAACCGTTTCGATTCGGAATGTATCTGAAACAGTTTGAACTGTTTTATTATTTGAATCATGAACGGGGCCTTAGATAAGACTTAAACTCTATACTTTGGACAACTTGAATGAGTGATTTGTGTAGAGAAGATGATTCACTCACACTCACTCACTATCCGGATCATAAACTAGTATATTTTATGGAAAGGAGGATCTTATTTGCATGATAAATGAGAAACGTTAATGATACGTCACTCGAAAAGGTTAACATCATTTGGCAAAGGTATGAGGTTATGGAACTCTTGTTTCGGGTCTCAATTCGAAGTTGCACACGCACCCTCGTGTCTATATAGCGACCGTCTCTTCCAGGAAATACTTCTTAGCCAAACAAACTGCAAATGGGAATGAAGCATATCTCTATATCTAAAATAACAACCGAGTTTCAGTTTCTTCAATCTCTCCTATTTTACGAACATTAGTTCACGTAAAACCGGGAATTTTTTGATACGAGTTACTTGAAACCAATCTGGCAGAACAATAAACCATCCTTTTTTCTTCCGAAAATAATTTCATCAGGTTGGTAGAAAATAGGATATGGGAGATTCTTTATACACAACCAGGTATTGATCTCACCTGCTAACGTTTCGATGTCTATCAAACACCTTCTTCAGAGCTTCTGACTGGAGTACTGCTTCTCACCGCTATAAGTAGCCGATGTAGGTGGCGCTTTTGCGGTGAGAACACTGCCAGACACAACTGCGTCATTGACTGGGAGGGGGCCAAGGTCATCGACAGAGAGGATAACAGACGCACCCAGTGGATTAAGGAGGCGGTCTGGATAAGGAAGACAACACTGGTGATGAACCGAGACGAGGCCTGGGATACAAACTTAGCCACATTTGGGACAGTGTTCTCACCGCAAAAGCGCCACCTACATCGGCTACTTATAGCGGTGAGAAGCAGTACACCAGTCAGAAGCTCTGAAGAAGGTATCTGATTGACATCGAAACATTAGCAGGTGAGATCATCTCCCATATCCATCCTTTTTTCTGTTATTCTGTCAATATCATGGATTACCTTTATTTGCATTAATGCTATTTATGTTATATTTTGTCTCTAGTCGTGCTGATACCATAATGTTGTACATGTAATTTGAAACTACCGTCCGCCGCACACAGAATGACGGTGCTCTCGGACAGGTGCTAACATTTTTTCGGGAGAGAAGATTCGTCATTAATATCTTGCCGCTTATTAGCTTTTATATAGCAGCTATAATTGTTCCCACATTGGCTTGAAGAGAGTTCTAACTTCTAAGGTCATATAAACGTCTCGAAGCAACAACAAAAAACACAATACAAAAGGCCATAGCGCACACATCAGGCCTTCGGTAACAACTCGTTTGTTGAGTCAGCAGAACGTGTAACGTTGGGTAACATAAACTCGCAGGGTACTTAAATTCGCCATTTTTTGAAACGGTGTATTTTAGGGATATGTGCTAGATGCAAAATCAGTTATTACGCCAGCAATGCAAACCGGATAGACTAACGTATTCAGAACACTGGCTGAAAAGCTTCGATAACCATGCATTAGAAGTTGGCGACGTCAAAAACTCTCCGTCCCTTATTGACAGAGTCTGGGGGCTTCGTGGGAGAATCACACTACGCGGTTGTTCGCTGGTTTATAAGACAAATGTCACATCTCCTGCCTGCTAAACACAATTATTTACAATACAACTTATTACAATCTCTTTTGCCAACCTGCAACTGGATTCTAAGTGTGATCAATCATCAAAACTCCTCTTTGTTCCTACAACCTACGGCACGTGTATTTTACCCCCGCCATATTATTGCCCAGAATCCTGTCGTCAAGCAGACGACAAAGGTTTGTGAGGAACACTTTTTTGTCTAAATGTTGCGTGTGATAGTGGACTGAAGACGATATTGTCCTCAAAGTTTGCTCCTAACACAACAAGGAACACATGGACATAGTAGTATAACCATTGCTACGGCATCCAGCTAACTTCCCATGAATAATGTACACGTTGCCATGACGGTGGGGATCGACTTTGAGTGACATTCTACCGACTCAACAAATGGGATGTTACCGAAGGCCTGATGTGAGTGGTATGGCCGTTTTTCTTTTACTTGGACACGTCTATATCCATAACACTCTCCTCAAGCCAAGGATGGAACGAATAGCTACTGTATAGAATGTAATTAGCAGTAAGATATTCAAGACGAATCTTCTCTCCCGAAATAATGTTCACACCTGTCCGACAATACCGTCATTGTGCGTGCGGCGGACGGTAGTTTCAAGTTGAAATATTATGGTGTCAGCACGACTAGAGACAAAATCTACCATATATATGATTAGTGCAAAGATAGTACATGATACTGACAGAATAATAGAAAAAAAGGATGGTTTATTGTTCTGCTAGATTGATTTCAGTCAACCATCATCTGAAAAATCCCGAATTTATGTTACCCAACGTTACATTTATTCATTGGGACGTTAGCTGGATGCCGTAGAAATGTTAATACCACTATCATAATGTCAAAAGAATGTGTTTCTGCTTGTGCTACATGTAGGAGCAAACTTTGAGGAAAACATCGCCCTCAGTCCACTATCACACACAACATTTAGACAAAAAAGTGTTCCTCACAAACCTTTGTCGTCTGCTGAATAGCAGAATTATGGGTAATAAATATGGTGGCGGGAAAAGGCCGTAGTGCCGTAGCCATACATGTAGGTTGCAGCAACAAAGTGGCGTTTTTGATGATTGATCACACTTAGATTCCAGTTGCAGGTTAGCAAGAGAGATTCTAATAAGTTTTCGTGTAAATAATTGTGTTTAGCAGGAAGCGGATGTGACATTTGTCTTATAAACCAGCGAACAACCATGCAGTGTGATTCTCCCACGAAGCCCTCAGACTGTGTCAATAAGGGACGGAGAGTTTTTGACGTCGCCATCTTCTAATGCATGGTTATCAAAGCTTTTCAGACAGTGTTCTGAATACGTTAGTCTGTCATGTTTGCATTGCTGGCGCTATAACTGATGTTGCATCTAGCACATATCTCTAAATACACTGTTATTAAAAATGGTGAATTTACATCACTCAACGATTTTATGTGAACCAACGTTATATTTCAGAGTGAAATATTTTTTCCCAGTCAAAAATGATGCACAAATTGGGTATTTCACATGGAATTGAACCTATATCTTAGACACGAAAATGACTGATATTGTCAGAAAGAGAATTCTCTTACTAATAGGTCTAATCATGCCAATTATAAAGAATATCCTTACACTGAGATTTTCAAAATAACCCAACGAGCCAGGCATAGCAACACTGCCAACACTTACAGAATGCAACAAATGTCAATCTGGGGCAAAAGGGAGGATTACTTTCAACACAGACGATAACCCGGAAGTAAAACTCGGGCCAGAAATAAACTTTTATGACAGAAATAAAGTTTTGCTACCTGTCTGCATAGACCAGATTTATGGGTCCCATGAGTGGTCTTCTTGGGCAGGTTTGACTGTACATTTGTCCTGGCGCACAGAATGAACCACTCACCTGCTCGGATAAGAATGACGGTAAGTGCTACAAGGCGGATGGATGATGCCCAGACTGGATCAATCCAACTCCCAACCATGATGCCAGGAACGTTCCGCAGCAAGATGCCTACAATTAACATTCCTGATGGAAAACAATTTGGAGTCTGGTTATAATTAGTCTGATTCAAACCTCATATATTTCAAGAATTGAGGAAAGATAGGGGGTATCATATGCCAGTGCAAGTTTATGGAGTCAATAATTTCTCCAGTTTCCTTCTTAACTACATCATAGCACCCTTTCCAGTCTGACTCTACGCTGTACCCGGTGACATTCTGTGGCGCATTCTTCATCAGCCCTGGACTGATTTTATGAACTCGAATATCTAGCTACTTTCTAATTTAGATTCAGCATCACCACTACACTTCCAAAAATGCCTTTTCTTGTTTCTTCTTATATACACAGAAAAGATTTCTTAAAAGAAGAAGACTTTCTGTGTTTAAGAAAAACATTTTGTCTACAGTTAAGAAATTATTTCTTATGGTAATTTTTTCTTAGAAAATCTGTCTAGAAATTCTTGAGAGTGAAAATCTTGTTGAGAAATAGTTCCTTAACTTAAGAGAATTAGGAATTTCAAAGTGTTCCTTGTTGTGAGAATTTCCATGGAAAGAATCAGACAAATTCTTCAATTTTTCTTTTCTATTCCAATGATTCTTGAAATTCTTGATATAAGAAAATTTGTCCACGAGTTAAGAATAATGAGAAAAACAAGAAAAACAAGAAAAATTATTTTTGGTAGTGTACAACTACCTACTTTTTCCGCTACACGGTTTGGGGCCCTCACTACATTCGGCTTGGCCGTTGATGCCTCTGTTCAACCAATAAGACTCTACCACAGGGCAGATTCACAGATTAAAAACATCACATGCCCCAAACCACGTAGCTCTCTCCTTGTATTGTATATGTGTACGTAAGAGAAATTATATAGTAGGATTGGTCAGTTGGAGGAAGCGACCTTTGACCTCCACTCGTGTGAACTCCATTCATGCGACATCCGCCGTCTGAATGGCTGGGCTCGCCTCCCACTTACCACCATCCCGCCCTTGCTGCAATTTTGTTTCTTACAAGAACGCTTAGAATTGTTTAACCTTACCAATACCGTGTACTACGTAAATGTTACACTAAAGTTTGTGTTTAAATCGCCAAGACCCCAGTCTTTGGCCGTTGATGTCTCTGTTCAACCAATAAGACTCAAATCAGATTCACAGATTAAAGACATCACATGCCCCAAACCGAGTAGCTCTCTCCTTGTATTGTATATGTGTATATGTATGTGTATGTAAGAGTAATTTGAAAATTCTTAGATAAACTTAACACTGTTAAGTTTATCTAAGAATTTTCAAGTTTTGGGGAGGACTATAGAATGCTGGGTGTTGTTCCATAGTACGATAATTAGCTTTAGGTATGTGACATGATCCACAACCTTCTCATTTTCCAATTTTGAGACTTGCAATTATTTTCTGTTTAGTTGTGGGGTCCCTTTTCAAGGGCATGTACCCCAGTAGGTGTTTTCTTCCCCTATAGTATAAGAGGTCTTGAACCTTCCTGTTGTAAGTTGTTCCCTGTCTAAGACTACTGTCAGACTGCACGTTGAATTTGTTGAATTTGAACTGCACTGTCTGTCTTACTCGCTGTCTGTCTGGGTCTCTGTCGGTCTGGGTCTCTGTCTGCTTCTCTGTCTGGCTACCTGTCTATCTAGGTTTCTGTCTGTTTGGTTCTCTGTCTGTCTGACAAGCTGTCTGACTCGCTGTCTGATTAGCTGGCTGGTTCTTTGTCCGTCTGACTCATTATCTGTCTGGTTCTCTGTCTGTCTGACCCTCTGTCTGACTAGTTGTCTGAATCGCTGTCAGACTAGCTGTCTGGTTCTCTGTTCGTCTGAATCACTGTCTGTCTGGTTCTCTGTCTGTCTGACCCTCTTTCTGACTAGCTGTCTGACTCGCTGTCAGACTAGCTGCCTGGTTCTTTGTCCGTTTGACTCACTGTCTGTCTGGTTCTCTGTCTGTCTGACCCTCTTTCTGACTCGCTGTCTGACTAGCTGCCTGGTTCTCTGTCCGTCTGACTCACTGTCTGTCTGGCGCTCTGTCTGTCTGGGTCTCTGTCTATCTGGGTCTCTGTTTGCTTCTCTGTCTGGCTTCCTGTCTATCTAGGCTTCTGTCTGTCTGGTTCTCTGTCTGTCTGACCCTCTGTCTGACTAGCTGTCTGACTCGCTGTCTGATTAGCTGGCTGGTTCTTTGTCCGTCTGACTCACTGTCTGTCTGGTTCTCTGTCTGTCTGACCCTCTGTCTGACTAGTTGTCTGAATCGCTGTCTGACTAGCTGTCTGGTTCTCTGTTCGTCTGAATCACTATCTGTCTGGTTCTCTGGCTGTCTGACCCTCTTTCTGACTCGCTGTCTGACTCTCTGTCTGTCTTACTCGCTGTCTGTCTGGGTCTCTGCCAGTCTGGGTCTCTGTCTTCATCTCTGTCTGGCTACCTGTCTATCTAGGTTTCTGTCTGTCTGGTTCTCTGTCTGTCTGACCCTCTGTCTGACTAGCTGTCTGACTCGCAGTCAGACTAGCTGCCTGGTTCTTTGTCCGTTTGACTCACTGTCTGTCTGGTTCTCTGTCTGTCTGACCCTCTTTCTGACTTGCTGTCTGACTAGCTGTCTGGTTCTCTGTCTGTCTGGTTCTCTGTCTGTGTAACCCGCTGTCTGTCTGGGTCTCTGTCTGTCTGGGTTTCTGTCTGCTTCTCTGTCTGGCTTCCTGTCTATCTAGGCTTCTGTCTGTCTGGTCTCTGTCTGTCTGACCCTCTGTCTGACTCGCTGTCTGACTCGCTGTGTGATAAGCTGGCTGGTTCTTTGACCGTCTGACTCACTGTCTGTCTGGTTCTCTGTCTGTCTGACCCTCTGTCTGACTAGCTGTCTGACTTGCTGTCTGACTAGCTGTCTGGTTCTCTGTCCGTCTGACTCACTGTCTGTCTGGCGCTCTGTCTGTCTGGCTCTCTGTCAGTCTGGGTCTCTGTCTGTCTGGGTCTCTGTCTGCCTCACTGTCTGGCTACCTGTTTGACTCGCAGTCTGACTAGCTGTCTGCCTCTCTGTCCGTCTGACTCTCTGTCTGTCTGCCTCTCGGTCTGCCTGGCTCTCGGTCTGCCTCTCTGTCTGGCTACCTGTCTATCTAGGTCTCTGTCTCTCTGGTTCTGTGTGTCTGACCCTCTGTCTATCACTTTGTCTGGCTACCAGTCTTTCCAGGTCTCTGTCTGTCTGTCTGGTTCTTTGTCCGTCTAACCCTTTGTCTGACTAGCTGTCTAACTCGCGGTCTGACTCGCTGTCTGGTTCTCTGTCTATCTGACTCTCTGTCTGTCTGGCTCTCTGTCTGGCTCTCTGTTTTGTTACCTGTCTATCTAGGTATCTGCCTGTCTGGTTCTCTGTCTGTCTGACCCTCTGTCTGACTAGCTGTCTGACTAGCTGTCTGACTAGCTGTCTGACTCTCTGTCTGACTAGCTGTCTGACTCTCTGTCTGAATCACTGTCTGTCTGACTCTCTGTCTGTCTGACTCGCTGTCTGTCTGGGTCTCTGTCTGTCTGGCTCTCTGTATGCTTCTCTGTCTGGCTACCTGTCTATCTAGGTCTCTGTCTGTTTGGTTTTCTGTCTGTCTCACCCTCTGTCTGACTAGCTGTCTCACTCGCTGTCTGATTTGCTGTCAGGTTCTCTGTCCATCTGACTCACTGTCTGTCTGGCTCTCTGTCAGTCAGGGTCTATGCCTGTCTGGGTCTCCATCTGCTTCTCTGTCTGGCTACCAGTCTATCTTGGTTTTTGTCTCTCTGGTTCTCTGTCTGTCCGGGTCTCTGTCTGACTAGCTGTCTGACTCGCTGTCTGACTTGCTGTCTGATTCTCTGTCCGTCTGACTCACTGTCTGTCTGGCTCTCTGTCAGTCCAGGTCTCTGCCTGTCTGGGTCTCTGTCTGCTTCTCTGTCTAGCTACCTGTCTATCTAGGTCTCTGTCTGTTTGGTTCTCTGTCGGTCTGACCCTCTGTCTTACTAGCTGCCTGACTCGCTGTCTGCCTCTCTGTCTGGCACTCTGTCTGGCTGACTCTCTGTCTGTCTGGCTCTCTGTCTGCTTCTCTGTCTGGCTACCTGTCTATCTAGGTCTCTGTATGTTTGGTTCTCTGTCTGTCTGACCCTCTGTCTGACTAACTTTCTGACTCTCTGTCTGACTCACTGTTTGGTTTTCTGTCCGTCTCGCTCGCTCTCTGTCTGTCTGACTCTCTGCCTGTCTTACTCGCTGTCTGTCTGGGTTTCTGTTCTGGTTCTGTGTCTGCTTGTCTGTCTGGCTACCTGTCTATCTAGGTTTCTGTCTGTCTGGTTCTCTGTCTGTCTGACCCTCTGTTTGACTAGCTGTCTGACTTGCTGTCTGACTAGCTGGCTGGTTCTTTGTCCGTCTGACTAACTGTCTCTCTTGTTCTCTGTCTTTCTTACCCTCTGTCTGACTGGCTGTCTGACTCGCTGTCTGGTTCTCTGTCCGTCTGACTCACTGTCTGTCTGGCTCTCTGTCTGTCTGACTCGCTGTCTGTCTGGGTCTCTGTCTGTCTGCCTCTCTGTCTGCTTCTCTGTCTGGCTACCTGTCTATCTAGGTCTCTGTCTGTTTGGTTCTCTGTCTGTCTGACTAGCTGTCTGACTCGCTGTCTGCCTCTCTGTCTGGCACACTGTCTGTCTGACTCTCTGTCTGTCTGACTCTCTGTCTGTCTGGTTCTCTTTCTGTCTGCCTCACTGATTTGCTAATTGTGTATCGAGGTCTCTGTCAATCTGGTTCTTTGTCTGCTTCCCTGTCTGGCTACCTGTCTATCTAGGTCTCTGTCTGTTTGGTTCTCTGTCTGTCTGACCTTCTATCTGACTAGCTTTCTGACCCTCTGTCTGACTCGCTGTCTGGTTCTCTGTCCATCTTGATCTCTGTCTGTCTGACTCGCTGTCTGTCTAGGTCGTTGTCTGTCTGGGTGTCTGTCTGCTTCTCTGTCTGGCTACCAGTCTATCTTGGTTTTTGTCTCTCTGGTTCTCTGTCAGTCTGACCCTCTGTCTGACTAGCTGTCTGACTTGCTCTCTGACTTGCTGTATGGTTCTCTGTCCGTCTGACTCACTGTCTGTTTGGCTCTCTGCCTGTCCTGGTCTCTGCCTGTCTGGGTCTCTGTCTGCTTCTCTGTCTGACTACCTGTCTATCTAGGTTTCTGTCTGTCTGACCCTCTGTCTGTCTGACCCTCTGTTTGACTAGCTGTCGGACTCTCTGTCTGACTCACTGTTTGGTTCTCTGTCCGTCTGGCTCTCTGTCTGTCGGACTCTCTGCCTGTCTTACTCGCTGTCTGTCTGGGTCTCTGTCCGTCTGGTTCTGTGTCTGCTTGTCTGTCTGGCTACCTGTCTATCTAGGTTTCTGTCTGTCTGGTTCTCTGTCGGTCTGACCCTCTGTTTGACTCGCTGTCTGACTCGCTGTCTGACTAGCTGGCTGGTTCTTTGTCCGTCTGACTCACTGTCTGTCTGGCTCTCTGTCTGTCTGGGTCTCTGTCTGTTTGGGTCTCTGTCTGCTTCTCTGTCTGGCTACCAGTCTATCTAGGTTTCTGTCTGTCTGGTTCTCTGTCGGTCTGACCCTCTGTCTGACTAGCTGTCTGACTCGCTGTCTGATTAGCTGGCTGATTCTTTGTCCGTCTGACTGTCGGGTTTCCGGATTCGATGGGGTGGTCTACTAGGTGGGCTAGTGGGGTGGGCTACCTCAGCATTGTACCCTTTCTGGGCCTCAAGGCTATGCATGGGGGTTTGGCATCTTATGGAATTTCCTTGAGGAAAAGATGGGTTACTCTGTGGGTGGGCCGGAAGGAATGCAACTGATCATATTGCTTTGGGGATGCTACAGTGGGGGTGGAGGTGGGCTATGAGCATACATTTACATCGTGCAGGAGTTTGTTATCCCCAGTTTTAGATTTTTATGTTCCTTAACTGCTCAGCCAAGCCAACAGGACAGTAGCATTGTGGCTACACGAAAGAAATGAGAAACAAAAGCAACACTATACATTGTACAAACACGCACACAACATTCCAACCCACGCTCATGTACTGACACACATAATCACAAATACATTTTACATTTGTATACAAGCACATGCATTTAGGTACATTCTTCTAGTCTAAATTGAGACATATGTTTTGAATTTTGTCAATAAGGCTCTCTCATTCCCTAGATGCCCTATCCAACTTCCAGCTTATTTCCCCTTGTACCTCTTCCCTTACATCCTATTGTATACTGAGTACTTAGAAGTTTATGATAAATGGCTTTTCTACCAGTCTTGGTGGAGTTCATTGCTGACATCTACCCCCCCCCCCCCACCAGATCAGCTGTTGCCTTCCCTCTAGCCCATCCACAGCTTGACCCAGTTTCTCTTCAAGGAAATTCCATAAGAGGCCAAACCCCCATGCATAGCCTTGAGGCCCTAAAAGGGTACAATGCTGAGGTAGCCCACCCCACTAGCCCACCTAGTAGACCACCCCATCGAATCCGCAAACCCCTAACTGTCTGGTTCTCTGTCTGTCTGACCCTCTTTCTGACTAGCTGTCTGACTCGCTGTCAGACTACAAGTAGCTATCTGGTTCTCTGTCCGTCTGACTCACTGTCAGACTAGCTGTCAGGTTCTCTGTCTGTCTGTCTGACCCTCTTTCTGACTCGCTGTCTGACTTGCTGTCTGACTAGCTGTCTGGTTCTCTGTCCATCTGACTCACTGTTTGTCTGGCGCTCTGTCTGTCTGGGTCACTGTCTGTCTGGGTCTCTGTCTGCTTCTCTGTCTGGCTACCTGTCTATCTAGGTTTCTGTATGTCTGGTTCTCCGTCTGTCTGACCCTCTGTCTTACTAGCTGTCTGACTCACTGTCTGACTAGCTGGCTGGTTCTTTTTCTGTCTGACTCACTGTCTGTCTGGTTCTCTGTCTGTCTGACCCACTGTCT
This sequence comes from Branchiostoma lanceolatum, assembly GCF_035083965.1. Taxonomy (NCBI): domain Eukaryota; kingdom Metazoa; phylum Chordata; class Leptocardii; order Amphioxiformes; family Branchiostomatidae; genus Branchiostoma; species Branchiostoma lanceolatum. Next base: position 17,219,172 of record NC_089735.1, read on the forward strand.
GACTAGCTGTCTGACTCACTGTCTGACTAGCTGTCTGACTCACTGTCTGACTAGCTGTCTGGTTCTCTGTCCGTCTGACTCACTGTCTGTCTGCCTCTCTGTCTGTCTGTGTCTCTGTCTGCCTCTCTGTCTGGCTACCTGTCTGACTCGCTGTCTGACTAGCTGGCTGGTTCTTTTTCTGTCTGACTCACTGTCTGTCTGGTTCTCTGTCTGTCTGACCCTCTGTCTGACTAGCTGTCTGACTCACTGTCTGACTAGCTGTCTGGTTCTCTGTCCCTCTGACTCACTGTCTGTCTGGGTCTCTGTCTGGCTACCTGTTTGACTCGCTGTCTGACTAGCTGTCTGGTTCTCTGTCCCTCTGGCTCTCTGTCTGTCCGGGTCTCTGTCTGTCTGGGTCTCTGTGTGCCTCTCTGTCTTGTTACCTGTCTATCTAGGTATCTGTTTGTCTGGTTCTCTGTCTGTCTGACCGTCTGTCTGACTCGCTGTCTGATTCTCTGTCTAGTTCTGTGTCGGTCTGTCTCTCTGTCTGTCTGACTCTCTGTCTGTCTGGGTCCGTCTGAATGGTTTTCTTTCTGTCTGACCCTCTGTCTGACTAGCTGTCTGTCTTGGTCTCTGTCTGTCTGGTTCTCTGTCTGTCTGACCCTATTCCTGTCTAGCTGTCTTACTCGCTGTCTGACTGGCTGTTTGGTTCTCTGTCTGTCTGGTTCTCTGTCTGTCTAGTTCTCTGTCTGTCTGACTCTTTGTCTGTCTGGTTCACAGTCTGTATGGGTTTCTGTCTGTCTGGGTCTCTGTCTGCTTCTCTGTCTGGCTAGCTGTCTATCTAGGCCTCTGTCTGTTTGGTTCTCTGTCTGTTTGGTTTTCTGTCTGTCTGACCCTCTGTCTGACTAGCTGTCTGACTCGCTGTCAGACTCGCTGTCTGGTTCTCTATCTGTCTGGCTCTTGGTCTGCCTCTCCTTCTTGTTTTGTTACCTGTCTATCTAGGTATCTGTCTGTCTGTTTCTCTGTCTGTTGACCCTCTGTCTGACTAGCTGTCTGACTCGCTGTCTGACTAGCTGTCTAGTTCTCTGTCTGTCTGACTCTCTGTCTGTCTGGCTCTCTGTCTGACTCTCTGTCTTGTTTTGTTACCTGTCCGTCTAAGTTTCTGTCAGTCTGGTTCTCTGTCTGTCTGACTCTCTGCCTGACTAGCTGTCTGACTCGCTCTCTGACTAGCTGTCTGGTTCTCTGTCCGTCTGACTCACTGTCTGTCTGTCTGGTTCTCTGTCTGGCTCCCGGTCTGCCTCTCTGTCTGGCTACCTTTCTGTCTAGGTCTCTCTCTGTCTGGTTGTCTGTCTGTCTGGCCCTCTCTCTGACTCTCTGTCTCGCTACCTGTCTATCTAGGTCTGTGTCTGTCTGTCTGTCTGTCTGTCTGTCTGTCTGTCTGGCTCCCTGTCTGTCTGACCCTTTGTCTGACTAGCTGTCCAACTCGCTGCTAACTCGCTGTCTGGTTCTCTGTCTGTCCAGACGTCTGGCTCTCTGTCTGTCGGACTCTCTGTTTGTCTGACTCTCTGTCTGGCTCCCTGTCTGCATGGCTACCTGTCTATCTAGGTCTCTGTCTGTCTGGTTCTCTGTCTGCTGAACCCCCGTCTGACTAGCTGTCTGACTCGCTACCTGACTAGCCGTCTGGTTATTTGTCCGTCTGATTAACTGGCTCTCTGTCTGTCTGGCTCTTGGTCTGGCTCCCTGTCTATCTAGGTCTCTGTCAGTCTGGTTGTCTGTCTGCTGACCCTCCGTCTGACTCACTGTCTGCCTTTCTGTCTGTCTGTCTGTCTGGCTCTCTGTCTGCCTTTCTGTCTGGCTACCTGTCTATTTAGGTCTTTGTCTGTCTGGCTCTCTGAGTGCCTGACCCTCTGTCTGACTCTTTGTCTGCCTACCTGTCTATCTAGGTCTCTGTCTGTCTGTCTGGTTCTCTGTCTGTCTGACCCTTTGTCTGACTAGCTGTCTGACTCGTGGTCTGACTCCCTGTCTGGTTTTTAGTCTATCTGACTCTCTGTCTTCTAACTCTCTGTCTCTCTGCCTCTCTGTCTGCCTCTCTGTCTTGTTAATGTTACCTGTCCATCTAGCTATCTGTCTGTCTGATTCTCTGTCTGTCTGACCCTCTGTCTGACTAGCTGTCTGACTAGCTGTCTGGATCTTTGTCTGTCTGATTCTCTGTCTGTCTGACCCTCTGTCTGACTAGCTGTCTGGATCTCTGTCAGTCTGACTCTCTGTCTGTCTGGTTCTCTGTCTGTCCGACCCTTTGCCTGACTAGTTGTCTGACTCGCGGTCTGCCTCACTGTCTGGCTCTCTGTCTGTCTGACTCTCTATCTGCCTGACTCTCTGCCTGTCTGGCTCTCTGTGTGCCTCTCTGTCTTGTTACCTTTCCATCCAGGTATCTGTCTGTCTGGTTCTCTGTCTGTCTGACCCTCTGTCTGACTAGCTGTCTGACCCTCTGTCTGACTAGCTGTCTGACTCGCTGTCTGGTTCTCTGTCTGTCTGCCTGTCAGTCTGTATGACTCTCTGTCTGGCTAGCTGTATATCTAGGTCTCTGTCTGTCTGTCTGACTCTCTGTCTGGCTCTCTCTCTTGCTACCTGTCTATCTAGGTCTCTGTCTGTCTGGTACTCCGTCTATCTGACTCCCTATCTGCATCTCTGTCTGGCTACCTGTCTCTCTAGGTCTCTGTTGTTGTGGTTCTCTGTCTGCTGACCCTCCGTCTGACTAGCTGTCTGACTCGCTGCCTGACTAGCTCTCTGGTTCTCTGTCCATCTGATTAACTGTCTGTCCGGCTCTCTGTCTGTCTGGTTCTGTGTCTGACTCTCTGTCTGTCTGGCTACCTGTCTATCTAGGTCTCTGTCTGTCTGTCTGTCTGGTTCTGTCTGAATGACCCTTTGTCTGACTCTCTGTCCGTCTCTCCGTCCGTCTGACTCTCTGTCTGACTAGCTGTCTGACTACCTGTCTGTTTAGGTCACTGTCTATCTGGTTCTCGGTCTGTCTGACCCTCTGTTTGACTAGCTGTCTGACTTGCTCTCTGATTGGCTGTCTGGTTTTCTGTCTGTCTGGTTCTCTGTCTGTCTGGGTCACAGTCTTTCTTGGTCTCTGTCTGCTTCTCTCTCTCTCTGGCCACATGTCTATCTAGGTATCTGTCTGTCTGCTGGTTCTCTGTCTGTCTGACCCTCTGTTTGACTAGCTGTTTGACTAGCTGTCTGGTTCTCTGTCCGTCTGACTCTCTGTCTTTCTGACTCTCTGTCTGTCTGGGTATCTGTCTGTCTGACCCTTTATCTCACTAGCTGTCCGACTAGCTGTTGACTCGCTGTCTCTTTCTCTGTCTGTCTTGCTTTCTGTCTGTCTGACTCTCTGTTTGTCTGACTCTCTGTCTGCCTCCCTGTCTGGTTACCTGTCTATCTAGGTATCTGCCTGTCTGGTTCTCTATCTGTCTAACTCTCTATCCGCGTCTCTGTCTGGCTACCTGTCTATCTAGGTTTTTGTCTGGTTCTCTGTCTGGTTCTCTGTCTGTCTGAACCTTTGTCTGACTAGCTGTCCGACTCCCTGCTGACTCGCTGTCTGGTTCTCTGTCTGTCTGGCTCTCTTTCTGTCTGACTCTCTGTCTGGCTGGCTCTCTGTGTGCCTCTCTGTCTTGTTACCTGTCTATCTAGGTATCTGTCTGTCTGGTTCTCTGTCTTTCTGACCCTCTGTCTGACTAAGCTTTCTGACTCGCTTTCTGGTTCTCTGTCTGTCTTACTCTCTGTCTGTCTGACTCCCTGTCTGTCTGGTTCTCCGTCTGTCTGACCCTTTTCTTACTAGCTGTCTGATAACCTGTTTATCTAGGTCTTTGTCTGTCAAGTTCTCTGTCTGTCTGTCTGTCTGTCTGTCTGTCTGTCTGACTGACTTGCTGTCTGACTCGCTGTCTGACTCGCTGTCTGGTTCTCTGTCTGACTGACTCTCTGTCTGTCAGACTCTCTGTCTGTCTGACTCTCTGTCTGTCTGGCTGGCTCTCTGTGTGCCTCTTAGTCTTGTTACCTGTCTATCTAGGTATCTGTCTATCTGGTTCTCTGTCTGTCTGACCCTCTCCATGACTCGCTGTTTGACTCTCTGTCTAGTTTTCTGTCTGTCTGGTTCTCTGTCTGTCTGACTAGCTGTCTTTCTGACTCTCTGTTTGTCTGGGTCTGTCTCGGTCTCTGTCTGCCTCTCTGTCTGGCTACCTGTGTATCTAGGTCTCTGACTTTCTGATTCTCTGTCTGTCTGACCCTCTGTCTGGCTCTCTATCTTGCTGCCTGTCTATCTATGTCTCTGTCTGCCTGGTTCTCTGTCTGTCTGACCCTCTTTCTGACTCGCTGTCCGACTCGCTACTGACTCGCTGTCTGGTTCTCTGTGTGCCTGGCTCTCTGTCTGTCTGACTCTCTGTCTGTCTGGCTCTCTGTCTTCTTCTCTGTCTAGTTTTCTCTGTCTGTCTGTCTCTCTGTCTGTCTGACTCTCTGTCTGTCTGGGTCTCTGTCTGAATGGTTCTCCGTCTGTCTGACCCTCTGTCTGACTAGCTGTCTGTCTAGGTCTCTGTCTGTTTGGTTCTCTGTCTGTCTGACCCTCTGTCTGTCTAGCTGTCTTACTCGCTGTCTGACTCGCTTTCTTAATGGTTCTCTGACTGTCTGACTCTCTGTCTTTCTGACTCTCTGTCTGTCTGGGTCTCTGTCTGAATGGTTCTTTGTCTGTCTAACCCTCTGACTTATTAGCTGTATGACTCACTGTTTGACTCGCTGTCTGGTTCTCTGTCTGTCTGAATCTCTGTCTGTCTGTCTGACTCTCTGTCCGTCTGACTCTCTGTTTGCCTGACTCTCTGTCTGTCTTGGTCTCTGTTTGTCTGGTTCTTTGTCTGTCTGACCCTCTGACTGATTAGCTGTATGACTCACTGTTTGCCTCGCTGTCTGACTCTCTGTCTGTCTGACTCTCTGTCTGTCTGACTCTCTGTCTGTCGGAGTCTCTGCTATCTGACTCTCTGTCTGGCTCTCTGTCTTGCTACTTGTCTATCTAGGTCTCTGTCTAGTTGACGCTGCAACTGTAACGTTGCGTACAAGTTTGGCTTGTATTCTTTCTGGCTCCTGCTAGTTAGCTTAATTTTCTATTCAACTAAATACAATATAAATAATGTAGTCCAAGTAATGATGGGTCACTCTGCAAGTCCTGAATCTTGAGGTCAACATGTAGGCATATACAAATTAAGTCCAAACTGTGTTGCAATAAAAACGGATGATTTTATTTCAGGCGGTCGTCGTGACTATCGCGGTAGGGCAGGCTGCCAACCTTTCCCCGTACAGAGCCTGGGGAGATGACTACGGCCCCATCGGCATCCCCCAGCGCAACCTCAGCGAGAGGGTCCGAGTGCAGCCAGTATATACTCAAGGCAACACTCAAGCCCATCGCCTCCCCGACGGCACGTCCCCGACTAATGCTCCCCCTCCTCCGACCGACCACTTTAAGGATGTCCTCCGAGTTTGCCACCGTGTGGCCATTGTCGATGGCAAGATGGAGACGTCCCTCTTCAAGACCATAGAAAGGTATCTTCTTGATGAGATGCCCGTGAATGCCTATCGCCCTCACATGCAGATGTCTACCGTCCAACAAGATGGCTTCGAGGCATGGGACTTCATCACATCTGGAGAGAACCACGCCTACAACTCTCGAGTTCGCACGTGGCGCCGTATTGCCGAGCAAACTGATGTTCCCCTCCGCGAGGATGATCCGACAAACCTGGAGGCAAAGGTGCGATCAGGTTTGAATGACGACGAGCGACATGGCGCCATGGATTCGGTGTTGATGACGGATGATTTTACTGGAACAATACTCGAGTGCCCTATAAGGTCATCTCCGACGTCGAAACAACAAATATTGATGAGGGTCGCGCCACACTCAAGTGCCAGCCGCCCCAACAGGAGACGACAAGCAGGATCGACCCGAGGACATGGTGCCACCTGATGAGAGTATTTGTTTACAGATCGGCTTGGGAGACGGGTACAATGTACGTCATATGAAAGAACACTTCCGATGACAGAGAGCGCCGATGATGATGGCTCGTATTTAAAGATGGCAGTCTTAGGCGTGCCGAGGCTATGACCATAGTCTATAGGGGGCCCAAAATCTAATCATCTGGAGGTCTCATCAAGACCTACCCACATACCAAATAACCAAAGACAATCCATCCAGGCCTTCTCCAGTATTCTGCTTTTCTACATACACACACACATACATACATACACACATACATACACACATACATACAAACGCAAGGCAAAACATAATCTTCTTGGCGAAGATAAAAGGCAGTGCAAGTTTTCCCTTCCTGGAAGTGAATTGCCTACCTGTGCTATAGTGACCTGCTGCTAGGTGTCTCTAGGTGGATTTTCATTGTTTTGGGCAAGTAGGAACATTTGATGATGATTGACATAATGAAATGCATTTTATTCAAATCAAGGCCTTATTTACATAATCAATGAGGAAAAGTTGAAATCCCCTTTCAATGTGCTATTTTTCCGATGGCGCGCCTATATACAGGACACCAAATGGACATTGTGACTGGGGATGGAATTTTTTGTTTGGTCAACATGTGGTCAGTGCTTTTCATGACGGTGTGTTAATGCAACCTTGTTTGCATAATCAATGAGAAAGCTTTATAAAACATCATTCTAAAAAGTTAATATAATTTGGCGAAGGCATGGGGTCGTGGAAATCTAGTTCGAAATATCCTTTTTTGCAGTATACAACATATATTTTCTCACTTTACAGCTGCTCGGTAGGGCCGAAAACTTTTTTTTTTTGGAAAAAAATTGATGCGGGCGCAGATGTCATCCATATAATCAGTAAACATGGCCTAATGGTCGGAAGAAGGCAGACGGACGGATGGACCTGTCAGAAGAAGAACAGTTACTGGAAGACAGTACAGGGACCCTTGCAAATCACAAGTACCAAGTGTAGTGATGAGAAGACTGGTAATTATAACCGGACTGAAGCGATTCGATCAATTTGTACTTTTGATAATCATAAACTTTAAACAGGTGCTAAGAGGGCTCGCAGGATGGAAGGAAACGTGGAGGAAATCGAAGATGAAGAAAGACTGAATGCAGCTGCAGGACGTTTCAACGACTGCAGATGCAGAGACCAGTGGATGATGATGATGTGTGTGTCTAACCGGTGTTGTGTTCAGCACCATGGACAGGTGTGATTGTTTATGATCAGTTTGTGTGTATGTCTAACTAGTGTTCATCAGCAAGGACACTTGCTTATGTCTGGACAACGGAATTTTTCTTTGTCGTGTACAGCATGGTTGGTCTTTGAAGAAACTCACAAGTCATGGACAGCCTCTGTTACAGGTTTCTTAAAGTATCCTCTGTTAAAATCACAAAACAAAGCAAAACAAAACTAATTGATTCATTAGCATACAAACCTGTCTCGACTTACTATTCTATTGATACATCTGAAATTGTCTTCACAACATATCTCTTCAGAGTTTCGGTTTAAAACCTAGTTCTGCTAGATCTTTCCTTAGTCACTGATGAAAGATGCTGTCTGAAAAGTCTGACTATTTCAAATGGTTCAATAGAAGAGTAAGTCAAGACAAGGTTGCATGCTTGCTAATGAATCAATTAGCTCCTGTTGTTTTAAGAGCTAAATGTTATTCGTCAGGGTGAGAGTAGCGCATTTTGGTATAAAACCTAGTTCTGCCAGATCTTTCCTTATTCATTGAGTCAGACGAAAGATGCTGTATGAAGCGTCTGACTGTTTCGAAATTCTATTCAGTTGCTTGAGTAGCTATTTTTGGCGTATCTCTGTTTCAAAATCATATCCAATTGCTTGTCTAATGAGTAACTGTTTTTTGCCGTAAGTCATTACCTGGATGTCTAACCTTCATCAACGTAACAGTAGAGTTGTACTGACCAAGGAGTGGAGGTAGTTTGATGCGCTGTATGAGTCGGCCTCCAATCACACAAAGCACCAGTAACACAGTCAGGGCAAACAGGTTACCACCTGAAACATACAAACTCAGTGAATAACTTTTGCTTATGAAGGGTGTACACATAAAACAAACTTGTATTGGCTGTGGCAGACAACACCATGTCATCGGTAACTTCCTCGTATGTGCGGCCTGGGACGTTGAGCTACTTTTACAGTCGACCTCTGTTCAACATTGTGGGATCTACCGCGGGAATTTGATCCGAGCGTCTCACAAAAACTTTGCTTTCGACGCTATGGAGCAAAAGTATAGACATTACCTTTTGGGGGAGGGGGGGTCATGTTTGTTTTTTGGGGGTAATGTTTTTAGAAAATATGATTAGATACAAGTTGCTATCTGATGATTTTAGATGATATACATGTACATATTTTAGTCATGCCATTAAACAGTTAAGACTGAAAGCTTTACGTGCCTCTTTTAGATTAAAATCATTATTATCATCAAACTCAAATCCGTCAATCTCCCTAGCTATTGATCTGTTTAACAGTTTGGTGAAACCTATTCTGCTTTATTGCAGTGAACTTACTGGAATAAATGTACAATGTAGAGACCTAATTTTCAAAGGGATTAAGGAATATCCCAATGAAAAGATCAGAACATCTATAGATACAATCCTCCGTCTGATATTGGGGTCGGATGTTGGTTTACTGAGAGTTAGTTGCCTAGGAAGGATATCAGACCCCTCGTCTACAGTTGCTCGCCCTGTTGTTGTTCGATTCAAGAAGTATAGTGACAAACTGAACGTGATTTACCAGTCAGACACTCTGTTAAGGAACCAGAATGTCACACTAGATCAACCAAAAATTTCCTATGAAATTCCTGACTTAGAATATCTACTTTTAAGTTTTTGCAAAATTATACTACGTGTTCCAAAAAGTTCTATAAATGCCGCCGTAAGGGGTGAATTGGGCGTATTCCCGTTGTTCATTGACAGTCAAACACAGTTGATTAAATACTGGCTAAGATTGAAGAATTCACCTAATGACAGGATTGTTAAAAAAGCATACTACACTTCAGTCGAAGAAGAACATGACTGGGCTACTCACGTTCAAAATATATTATGTAGACACGGGTTCCAAAATGTTTGGCTTAACCCCGCAGTTAATGCCAATTATTTTGGAATCATATTTAAAGAACGTCTGAAAGACTCATTTCTCTCTGGCTGGAGGGAACAACTTAGACATTCCAGTAAACTACACGCATATTCTAAAATCAAAAAGCACTTTGACATGGAAACATATCTCACATCAATTCATAATAAACTGTTTGCAAATAGCATAACAAAGCTGAGAATCAGTGCACATTGCTTAGAAGTTGAAAAGGGTCGACACCACAACACACCAGCCACTCAGAGATTGTGTCCCACATGTAATGGAAGTGTTGAAGATGAATTCCACTTTGTGATGAATTGTCCAACTTATAGCAAAGAGAGAGATATGCTTTTACAGACTATTACTACTAAGACAAACTTCACCCTATCTGGTACACAGAGCGATATTTTCTATGTACTGTTGTCATGTCCGACTCCTATATCTATGTACATAGGTCAATTTCTCCATAAATCATTCGAAAAGCGAGACAGAATTACCCATACATGACTATATATTGTAACAAATACACTGGTTTCGAAAATATTTTGTACTTAGAATTACAGGATAGATTAGCCTTGTAGAACAGATTGTTGATTTCATGCCATACATTGTACCATGTACGATTGTTGGGCAATAAAGTTCACTTCACTATTATAATGCTCTTGCATGCACAAAAATTCTCCTTGATCACTTCAGAGGTTGCTTCAAGTTCCATGTAGAAAATGCATGATTCTTGTACATTTTCACTTAGGGTCATAATGGGGAACCTATGCCCAATTTTTCAACATTGCTATATATTTTTTTTTTCGAAGTGGCAAGGAAGAAAACCCTTTGAACAAGATATGTACAGTTATTCTGTTCAATGTTCATATATTTAATAGGCATGGTCCTCAGGCATAATTGAATAAATACAACCTACATGTACCTGCTTATTATCAAAACACTGATTTCCCAGTCATTGCACTTAGATTCTATTTTGATGCTTCTATCTGTTTACTAAACAAATGGTCGAATAATTATAGTGACTAATATTTAGAATTATAATACAGTAGAATCCGCTTAACTGCACCACCCATTTGTCAGCGTTTTTGGTGCAATTATCCGGCTGGTGCAATTATGCGAAATGCCCAGCTGGACCGCACCACCATGGGCGAGGGGGTGTATTGTTAGTCAGAAACACTAGCACAAAGAAAACAGACGAAATTAGTCAGTTATTAACTTAATTTATTGACCCTTTGCTGAAAATAAAGAAATGAGTACGAACCTGTTTTGATTTTGCATTCTTTCATTTTTCCATGCGATCTACCACATTACAACACACGTAATGTTACAGGGGAGGCATTCTGATGGGATAACAGTTTCTGTGTTACATTACGTAGAGTGCAGTTGTCGATTTACGTAAATCATGTGCCGCCATGAAACTAGGAATTGAAACTAAAACTTGGTTACTGATTACGGGTGACCCGCCCGGGACCTCCCATACGATTCCTATCAACGTAACTGTCAATGGAGAGCACCTTCCTTTGCTACTCAAAACAGTTTTAAACATATTGGCGGTATTGCGCCTTTACACCGGCAGGTATCAGCTCATTTGTACCGCGTTAATCGATTTTAGCGCACCTTTTCAGTTAACTTGTCGAGGATTTTTGAAAAAAATTGGTGCAGTTATCCGGCATTGGTGACCATGCGCGGTGCAGATATGCGGAGTCACTAACAATGCAGTGAATGGGAACCGGTAATGGATATTGGGATTCGGTGCAATTAAATGGAAGGTGCGTTTATCCGAGGTGCAATTAAGTGGCTTTGTCTGTACTAGATAAAAGAAAGGAATTCATTGCATAAAAAGTGCCATGGAAGACTGAAAACTTGCATAGTACTGTCATTCCTTATCTTATGTAAGCCTCTATCTTGTTTTATCATAATTCATACAAATTGAGTAAAAACGTTTTTTATACTAAAATGATAAATATGTACTACATTCATTCTTAAAAAGTTATCTTTCTTTTCTCCCCAACAATAATTTGTTGCTATAATAGCAATGATAACAAATTTCTGGTATTGGACAGGGATTTCTCTCATATTATGTAAGAAACAACACAAAATCATCTGGGGTGTCTGTTTGGACCCCAGCGGACAACACGCAAACTTGAGAATATTTTTTACTCCTACATAATACTCCTTAAAAAATAGCCCAATCACACTAAAAATTTCTCAGAAGTTGTAAGACATGTACACAAACTCATGAAAATAATTTTTTATCTGACAAAAAATATTGATATGGCACATACTAATACACGCCTGGGTTCCATACGGTCGGATGAGGGTTGAACAGGAACAGTTTCACATCTGTGTTAGAGCCCGAGGGACTACACACTAGGCACTAGTCAGCTCAACATGCTGGGTCTGAATCTACCCTGATCTGTCAACTCCATCACCCTCTTGGAAAATCATTTCAAACTGTTCATGGGGGAATTGAGCTGTTTTATTGTTACCGTTGTTTTCAGACTAAAACCTGTATGTACCGTTTTAGTCTATGTACCACAATAAAAGAAACAGAAGAGGAAACGATTACCTTTTGGAGGTAAACAAAAAACTTAAGGCTGTTTCCAGCAAGATGGCTACATGTAAAAGTAGACAACCCAATATTACTAGTATCTAAATTTTTACAATGCCAGCCAAAATCACAACTACAACTCACTAACCTGGTAAAGCGTCATCTTTGGTGATTGCCCAGAGAGCAGCCCACCCCAGCACCGCCATCATCACCAGTGTCAACGTCTGGGCAACTCTACCATGAGGTGGACACCTGACAGCAAACATACACCTGTCTGACCAGGTGGGTGCAGGTGGCAGGGGATGGTAGGACGTCAGGCAAATGCTAAACATCCTGCAATATGACATCAATATGTACCAATCAAGTTTTCTTTTTTTATTCTTGATGTTTCTCGGACTTAAATCTCTAAATTTTATCCAGTTGCAGAGTTTGAATTGTCTTTATATATTCTTGATGTCTTATTGAACAGACTAGAAAGTTATGCACATAAAAGTAATGAATCATGTTATTAGGATCCACACTGAGAAAATTTCCAAGTGAAGGAAGAATTCAAAAATTGCTGACTTACTTTTCACATCTCTGAGCACACCGGACACATTTTCCCTGTGCTGGTACTACTCTCACCCTGGACCCACCCTCCTCCATATTTCTCTCATTAACTCCATCAACCCAACTGGACCTCTCCTGTATGGCTTCGCTATTCTCCGTCTCTCCTTCTCCATCTTCTATAAACCTGGTGTGTTCACTGGCACTGACATCAGTTCTTGACATGGCGTCCCTCTTCTGTTCCACAAAGTTTCCTACTGTGTCTTCTGTATCAGAACTTGTCATTTTTGGTCTGTTTCTTCTTAAACAATTTTTCTTATTTCTTAAGTTTGATTGCCTGAGTCATTCAATTATCACCAATTGCAGACATTAATGATTGTCTGGACATTTCTGAGATCAATGTCTGTAGAACAGAGGCAGGAAGACACAGCACCTGCCAAAGAACATACGATAGTCATTCTTGGTAGAGCATATGATTATCAACATGTCTTCAATCTGAACGACACATGACAATGCACTTAGTACTGCCTCACCTGTTTTCTATTTCAGATGTAGGAGTAGGACTGTATCTATCATTTAAGCTCTGCTTAGATATCATGGTCTGCTTTTTTCAGATATTTGTGTTGATAACGAAATATATCATACGTATGACGTTCCCAGGTGACTTGGTCGAAAGAGCTGTCTGGTCTGACTAAAGGGGGGGAAATGCTGTCCGACCTTTTCAGCAAAGAGTTGGTGGAAAAACCTGCCCAGTTTAAAATGAGAGTCTGCATGGGGGTTACTACAAGTAGCAACGCATAACGTTAAATTTAGCAGGGGCGGCAACGTTTAACCGTAATAATACAGGATGGTCTGTAAATAGGATGCACCTTCCTATAGAATTCACTGCATTACGAATGGCCCAAGGGTGCAGCCGTAGGGGGGTCTTGACTCACTTGAGGTATGCTCTCTCAGAAAATTTTAACCCTCTCAAATGCTTTTTCCCATATTTTGAAAGCCAAATTTTGGAGGTTTAGTGTGCAGAAACTGAGATCAGCAGATGCTCTGTCGTGACTTCTCATACTTAACTATGCCTTTGTTGCCTTACGAAGAATATCTCAATAACGCTTAACGCTGAATTCAGGATAACAAATAGCGCGCTATATAGGAAATAAACGGTTAATGACAGAATGACACTACATATACAATGTGACCATGAACGTAAAAAACAAGAAGGCGTCCACTGTACTTGCAATGTTAAATTACAGCACCGATCGTCAGAATGACAAGACTGGGTTTGCTTGTGACAGAAAAACAGTTGTATCTTAAGAGAACGTTAGTGTTATCTTTCATGTTTCAGATGCTACGCTTTATCCAGCAATCACCTCGTATTTTCATACTTCGGTATTATGGCATACCTTTTTATCATTCGAGTGTCCCGTGGCGTATCTTGTTCCATGAAAATCTAACATCCGTGCCGTCTTACTGTAGTACGGTATCGACCCAAAAGATCGTATATTACTAGGACTGGAAAATTCCAGTGATTATAGGATGTGATCACTCATGGAAACCAACTAACGAAACAAAATAAATCACTCGGCTTCCAGCACTGAAGAATCACTTGCCACTGGTAAAACGAGCGCGGAACCCGTTACTCCGGGACTTTTGTTATTGGTTATCTAGTGACGAGTGACCTTCGTACTGGGTAACGTAAGTGATGAATGACCTTTGAACCAGCCTACTTGTCTGGCACCCGGGTGACCAGCGGAGATCGTCACTAGAAATCGAGTGACTAGCGGAGATCGGGTTTATGTGAAAAACGGGGTCCCGCAGTGGACCTCGAGCCCATGGGGCTCTCCGCGGGGGCCCTGCGGGGTACAATGCCTGCAGTAAGCCCAAATGATATCATTATTATTATATAGACAGAGCTAGGACTTTTGCAAAGATCTCCAGAAATGTAGCAGAATTTGAGGCGAAGTCGATTCAGACCATTTCTATCTCCCGCCGGCGACAGGTGACAACCCAAGGTGGCTTTATAGCAGACAAACGGAGGCGCCGTGGTTGCCAGTGAGTTGGTGGGCCGAGGGAAAAAAAGCGTTGTGTGCCCCCCTCCCCACTACCAGTGCCCCACTACAATTCTGGCCGGTCGCTTTGGGCTGACGTTTTCTCTTTTGTTTTCCCCAATTCACCGCTAGTTATAGCCACCAAAAAAGCAACAACAAAAAATCCGAAATACTCCGGTAGTCACCAGGCTTTCCGTATGTTTTCGCAAACATTGTTCAAGTTTCATGACGCCGAGTTACACACACTTTCTTCCCGCGAAAACTGTTATTGAGACGCCGCATCACAAAAATTCGACCAATGACATGCAAGTCTCGCAGTTCACGAGATGTTACCTGAAGCGCGAATTCGCGGGGTTTCGGAAATTGATATTTGGTGCAAGGAGCCACGATGGGGCTGTTTGATGGCTAATGAATCGACGAATTTTGATCAAATCAAGTGGATTAGTTACCGGAGATATTGACCAGGGAAAACATGGAAGGAAAACATTGGACGTATTGAGGGCATTTTGTCTAAAGTAGGGTGTCTATTTCCCTATCACTTTTAGTACATACATTATGACAATAGGCTGTGTGTATTTGTGGCACATCGCGTCACAGCGAAGCAAGTCAGCGACTTTCCTCCACAAACGGGGCCCCGCGGGTCCTCTCGCGGGGGCCCCGCAGGGCACTATCGGGCACCGTTGGGGCCCGCGGGGCCCCGGCTTTTACACAACCCCTGCTGCAACATCACAGTCTCCCGAGTGATCACTCTTATATCAATGGTGTTAAACCGTGTCAACCTGCGTCTCACCCTCTCGAAGCAAAAATATGGACTCAATTCTCATCTGTATATTTGATGCTATTTACAAGTTTGACACTTGAATTTAGCTCTTGCGCATGAGAGTTGACTGAGAACGGAGGCCGGTCTGTAGTATATGATGTTACTTTGTAACTTTATAATAATTTAATAATGTTCAAGATGATGTTATTGTCTGTCACCTCAAAACCTCATGAACTTCCAACTTTGCACTTTAGTTCAGCCGCTAGGTGTTTAAGTCCTGCATAATACCTCTATACCGTCTTCGGGATGTGGAGGCTCAGCCTGTGGTAATCCCGGTCTCGAACATCACTCATGTGTTGTACTTCAGGCTTTCCCAATGTTTGTCTAGCGGTGTATTGAACTCGTTGCATTGGGAAGCTTCAGAATTTAGCGTAGATCGTATAATGTAACATGACAAATTAACGTCCGATTTATTCAAAACGTATTTATCTTAAAACCGCGCGGAAAGAGCCAAATCTTAAACCCATGGTCAGAAATATCAGCTCTTCTAAAAAGAAAATGCATGGTCTGTAAGTGTTTCTCCGCCAATTAAACGACGTGCGAGCAGGTAGTTATACTGAGGTATATGACGAAGAATTCTGCTAGGGTTACCCATTATCGTCCACTTCAGTCTTTTCCCTTCTAGCGCCATGCTTGAAGAACATAGACCAGAAAAAAATGCACAGTAACTGTCTTAAGTAGTCTACAGACAAATGATAGTAAAATCACTATGTCTGTCCCTCCACTTGCTTGACACGATGGAAGAAAACAACGTTTATCTGTGAATTTCCCCGACATGCGCGGCATGTGGCGTTCACATGGTAAACCCATGGCCATTATGTTTTGCCGTGCAAAAATTAACCTGCCGTGCGGGGGTCGCTAGGTTGTATAAAACCTTCCTAAAACTAGTAAGAGTTTCAAACCTCAAATCACCATGGATAGTCTGAATATCAAAGAAACGTCAGCTACTTTTAAAAGATTTGTGATTTGTGATTTGTGATTTATTGAAATTGTAAAACGATACAATACACGTGGGCCACAGGCAGCTGTTGCTGGTGTCGTGGCCCACACACAAGACAATACAAAGCACATAGACTACAAATAAATAAACAGCGGTAAATACAATCTAAAAAGCAGCGTAATAAATATAAATATACCTAACTATCACTTCGTATTGCTACAAACACTGGTCCATGCGGCGTCTGGCCGCCAGGATGTTATCAAGTCTGGGGCCGTTTCTTCTTCGTGCCTGATGCCTCGGCTGAGTCAGAAGGTGAGCCTTGCACGAGTTCTTAAAAGTGCTCAGACTGGGCGCTTCCTTCACTACCTGAGGCAACTGGTTCCAGAGTCTGGATGCGTGGGGTATGAAACTTAACTTGTAGATCTGGGTCCTGCAGCGAGGCAAGTGGAGGTGCCCAGAGTTACGGAGCTGTACATGCGTTCGTTCCCCTCGTGTGACAGGTGTCAGCGGTTGTAGGTGGGGTGGGACTAGACCTTTCACCAGCTTGTACATAAGAATCAAGGAGTGAAAGTGTCGTCTGGTAGATAGAGAGTCCCATTCGAGCTCCTGCAAGACAATGCTGGAGGGTGTACGTCTCGGGGCTCCAGTGATAAGGCAGCCTGCTTGGTACTGAACCCTCTCCAGTATCTTGCTTGCAGAACAAGGTAGGTCCCCAAACAGTACCGCGGCATATTCGAGTTTGGGTCTAACCATTGTGTTGTACGCCACCTCAAGAGCCTCCCGGGATAGCTTGTCGCGGAGTTTCCACAGGAATCCCAGGGTTCTCCTGGCCTTGTTGGATGTGGTCTGGACGTGTTCCGTCCAGCGTAAGGTCTGGTGGATGGTGGCACCTAGGTGGGTATAGAAGGGCACTTCTTCAACTATCTGTCCTGCGATATAGATAGGGGGGAGCTGTACTCTGCTGCGAGGGGACTTGATGCATAGAACCTTGCATTTATCTGGATGTAACTGAAGTCCCCAGTCGAAGAACCAAGTGGACACGAGCTGAAGGTCGGTGTTTGTTGTGCTAGCCACCACCTGGGCAGTAGGTCCAGAATTGGAGAGCGACGTGTCGTCCGCGAAGCAGTTGATGTTGGAGGAGCAGGGCAGTTCTTTTATGTCGTTGATGAACACAAGGAACAGTAGCGGCCCCAGTATACTTCCTTGTGGCACGCCTGCCCGTGTATACCCCCAAGTAGATGCTATGCCATTTATCACAACACGTTGCTGTCGGTCCACGAGGTAGTCGGAGAACCACTTGTTCAGGGGTCCCTTGATCCCGTAACGAGAGAGTTTATAAATAAGACCATCATGCCAGACGGTGTCGAATGCTCGTCGTACATCCAAGAAGACCGCAGCTGTACATGAAATGTTAGGGTCATCGATGGACTTTGCCCATTCGTCTACAAGCCGCATAAGCTGCGGTACAGTTCCGTCACCTTTTTTAAACCCGGACTGGTTGATGTTGATCAGGTTGTTGTTCATGAGATAGGTGTAGAGACGATTGTGAACAAGTCTCTCCAGAACTTTCGGAACTGTAGGAAGTAGCGCGATGGGCCTGTAGTTGGAGGGATTGGTACGGTCCCCTTTCTTATACACCGGTGTGACGTTACACTGTTTCCACTCTGCTGGTAGCTGGCTTGATGAGAGTGAAAGGTTGAAAAGATTACACAGTGAGGTGCTAATGACCGGTGCTGCCTCCTTGAGGAGTCGGTTAGGAATCCCATCGGGCCCCGGGGCTTTATTAGGGTGCAGCCCACGTAGAACCTCTTGGACTTCGTCTACCGATAATACAATTGTACTGAGGTCTTCGTTGGTAAACATGGGAAGTCTAACGGTTCTGTCGGGGTGGGTGGCTTCCCTTGTGACGTTAACGAAGATGTCATTGAACAGTTCGACCTTGTCCTTGTCCTTCGCCACCACTGTACCGTCAACGGAAAGTGCAGGGATGCTGGTCTTGCCCTTTCCAGTAGCTTGCTTAAGAACTGACCAAAAGACCTGAGCATCTTTGGCGGATCTTAAACGTTCGCTTACGGTAGAGTAATACTCGGCCTCGGCTTGCCGAAGATCCTTAGTCAGGCGGTTCTTAGTCTTTGTGTAGTATTTCCAGTTTTCACTGGTTGGGGATGCCTTGAAGGTGTTGTACAAGTTGGTTTTGTGAATAATTGCCTCCAGTAACTCAGGGGTGATCCAGGGCTTACGTGCACCTGTTACCCTTGTGTACTTGTTGGGGATGGTGTTTTTAGCAACATTCAAGAACTTGGTCTTCCAAGCATACCATTTCTCATCTATGGAACCTTGCATGCAGAGATCCCAATTGACCTTACTAAGTTCAGCTCTAAATACATCAAAATTTGCACGATTGTACAACCATACGTGTTTCCTAGTAGTGCGCATGGCAGGAATGGATAAGTTAAGTTTGCAAGTTATAACAGCATGATCAGAATTACCAACAGGTGCTAGAGTAGACATGTTAATGATTTTGGAAGGGTCAGAAAGTATGATGAGGTCAAGTGTACTTTGGCAGGTAGGAGTAGATCGAGTTGGCTGGTGCTGGCACTGGTACAGACCGTACCTCTCAGTGACATCTACTAGGTTTAGCGCATGGTTGTCAGTTGTTGTATCACCCCAGTCTCTGTGATGACAGTTGAAATCTCCAGTGATAACTATCATGCCTTTTTCTTTGGATGCTATGGATGTGGAGTTTTCGAACTGGTCATAGAAGCTGTCCGGGGTAGTTGGTGGTTTGTAGACACATGACAGGAGAACTTTGTTGCCTGTCACGTTCATCTCTACCCATACATCTTCCCAATGGGAATCACAGGTTTCTAGATCAGCTCTTCGTTTGCTAGGGAGATTGTCACTAACGAGGATGGCTACGCCTCCTCCGGTTTTACCTTGTCTGTCCTTTCTGTGTATTGTACTGTAACCTGGGATGTTGATATCGCTGGGGAGAATATTTCCATGTAGCCATGTTTCGGTGATACCCATTACAGAGATCTTATTTGTGTGGAGAAGAGTCTCAAGTTCTGCTATTTTAAGACTAGAAGCCGTGTTAGGGTTCATGCTACGGACATTCGTGGTTCCTACTGTGAACATGGCTATTACAAGCACGACTGAAGTCACATCAGGTAACATACTGTTTAAACCAGTTGTTTTAAGTAGATAATCTAATTTACTATATGACAATAGCTCATCCAGCGATAACGCTGCCGAGTGATTTGCATATCTATGACAATGAGGCATATTAATCTAATCAGGTTAGTAGCTGCTGGGAATTTACATAACAATTGGGCTAAAAGCTTAACAATACTTAAGCAAACAGTAATATCGTAAAGGCTATTTTAATACCAAATCCTACACTAAACACTGCACAAATCAATTCATCACACAGTTAGTCGCTCTGTAGCTTACACATCACTTATAAAATCAATAGCAACACACAAATGGGTGAGGAAGTCAGAGGGTCGGTAAAGTAGGGCGCCCTCCCCAATAAGGAGGTTTAGTAAAAACATTGAGCTAAAAATTTCACAATTAGGCTAAAAGTTTTTATGTAACTAATATCAAGATACATCAGTTACTATCAAAGCTATTCCCTGCTTCGTAAGAGAAGTGCAAATTATACAAGATTACGGTGATATTTGATCGATTGGGAAAATACCTGAAGAACTAAAAATTTGGGTGTTGCCCGGTTCGATGACCTCTGACCCTTTTGAGAATACTAAGATACTAAAAAGATACTAGCTATCGTGCAAGTTAGAAAAACATGATGAACTACGCGGTGTCGAATTACATATGAAATACGTTATGCGTGATGCTTCCATGCAACTTGTTGTTACTGGTTCAGGAGTTTATTCTGTTATGTCGCTGGACGTAAACCTTTTTCATTGTTTTGTATAATAGAGAGAGATGGGTAATTAATCATAAGGATCATACTTCTTCTTCTTCTTCTTGATGCTCACAGTAGAGCAGTTACGTTATAGCAGACAAACGGAGGTGCCGTGGTTGCCAGTGAATTAACAATTAACATGTTACGTTACTTATGACGTTCTTTATTGCTCATCAGAACAGGCTTTGGCATAATACACCGCAACATGTGGTCATGAGCCAAAACAGACGTAAATAGGTTCTGCACGTAAATAGGTCATGTTACGTTAGAAGCTTCCTGAATTTAGCGTAAACTACGTAGCCGGTCCGTCGAAATTAGCGACTAGAGCATCTGGTCCAGGTTCTTTGGCCTAATTGGGGGTGGGGGGCGTATCTCCTTGGGATCCTCTAACCGCTGTGACCCGCTGCTGTAAGTTGAAAAAAATCGCTAGTGGGAAGGACTGCAACGGAGGGTATTTCGGGATTACTACTAACCTCTCAAATAGAAGTACCCCCTGGAATAGAAGTACCCCCCGGACAAATTTTCAAAATGTAATATAAGTACCCCCTGGAATAAAAGTACCCCCCCGAAAATTTCAAAAATCGACAGTCGAGGCTAGGTAAACTGTGTCCATACATGTACAACTGTCACTGTCAGAGGGAAATAAGACAATAAGCAGGTAGGTAACTTATATTTAGTCAATTATGCCATACCTATTAAGTATATAGATATTGAACAGAATAACTGTCCATAGCTTGTTCAAATCATGATGATCTTCCTCGCCTCTTCGTAAAATATAATAGTAATATTGAAAAATTGGGCATAGGTTCCCCGCTATGACCCCTAACCGGGGGCCACGGTGCTTTCAAATTCAACAAGAGTCCGTAGGACACAATTCTCCGTGAAGTATTTATAGTATGTACAAGTATTGACCCACACAAATTGCATATCTGCTCAGTCCAAGTAGTGTTTTAGAGCAAGTAAAGAAAAAGTGTTTGTTTATCTTTTTCTTTCAATACAGGAGTGGTCAACCTGCTGAAAAGTATGTTTTTACAGCATGGCACAGATGGGATCTAGAAATTCCGGGAAAAGTAACAAAGTTAGATCTAGATGGCCCCTTTTCAATTATCAACGAATCATTCAGCCTTACTACTAAGATGTATCAGAAATCACAAATATGCAGTAAATCCTCTTTCCACAGGCCAGCCTGATCTATAGCTATCAAGCTATTTGCAATAAAAAAGGCTAAGCTAGAGTCCATTCCAAGTCACTGCGAGGGTTTTATAATAATATTTGTAATCATTTTGAAAAATTTCTAATAAAAGAATATCTGACTGACAATAGTTCTAAATTTTTCTAAAAGATCAAATACAAAAATATGAATTTATTTGAATTTAATTAGATAATTAAGAAATATTTTGAAAGTAACTGCACAAAAACCTCTTTATTTGTAATAATTTCTAAACATCGATGTGATTATTTAACTTTTAGAAATATTAACAAGAAATGGTAGAAAATGGTTAACAATGGTAGAATGGTGATTGCCCCCATAAAAGTAGGTGCTAATCTGGCCCTTCTGTCTGCCTTTGTACATCTTTAGACTTCACTGCAGGACACCGCTTGGTCCTTTGTGGAAAGCATTCTTCCCTTAACTTTGCAAGGATGTGTGAATTGCTTTCTTCCCAGCCCTCTGACCTATTTATAGAGATGTTACAAATAATGGTAGAAAATGGTCAGAAATTGTAAAAAATTGTAAATAATGGTAGAATGCTGTTACCATTATTTAGAAACCATTGTAAATATCATATTCTACATCATGAATATTTCTAAAGTCTTAGAAAACTTAAGAAATATTTAGAAAGTTGAAATCACATTAAAAATATTTCAAAAGTATCAAATCTCTTACACAAATAATAACAATAACTTGAAAATAGTTCTAAATTATGACAATAACAACCCTCGCGGTGACTTGGAATGGACTCTATATTATCGTAACATTTCACGAAGGTCAAAGGTCACCAGATCTAACCACCCGGAAGTGACACTGGCGCGCGCACTTTTCTGAGAGATATTTCTCAACAATCTTTCATCCCCTGTGTAAACTTTTTACATTGTCACAGCCTCCGTATTATAAACTACAAGTGTGGTAAGTTTGAAGGTCCAGAGATTTGCCATTTTCACACTGTGCGTAAAAATACATCGTCCGTCCCGTGCGCACATACTGTATGCGAGTTGCGAGGGACACGGCATACTTAATACACAGACTGGAGCTCACTCTGTACATGTTCGCAGCTAAAACTCACAAGTCCCGTTGCCGCATTGGTATGTAACTTGGTATATCGTTTCCTAGGTTGCGTGTGGTGATGCACGTTGTCTATTTTTCAATGTAACAGTGACTATACGATCACAGCAAGTAAGGAAGATTTATACCCCGTATCTGCCTGAAGTATTCCAGTCATGCATAACGGATTATAACATGGTCCCTATGGCAGGGCAGTGGGACATAGCATTAATTATAGGGGTGCAATTACGATATTGGATTGACGTTTAAAGTAGTTATGGTGTAACAAAGCTATTGTGCATCCCCATGCCGAACCAGGCAAACGATATGCCAAGTTACACACCAATGCGACAACGGGATCGTGAGTAATAGCTGCGAACGCGCAAACAAATGCATTCCCAATACTCCCAGAAGGAGGTCATCCTCCTTCCCGGAGTAACAAGTGAAAATGTACATGATACATGCTTTTTCTACTTGGAACTTGAAGCAAGTGATCAAAGAAAATTGTTATATCATCTTATTATGACTGACAATCAGTGATATATAACAAAAATCATCAGAGTACCTAAGTTAAATGTATCTGATCATATTTTCTAAACACATCAACCACAAAAAAACACAAATATGAACACAGTCCTTCCACAAAAGAAATATGTCTATAAACTTTTGCTCCATAGCGTCGAAAACAAAGTGAGACGCTCGGATTTCGAGTTCCCGCGGTAAATCCCACAATATTGAACAGAGATCGACTGTAAAAGTAGCTCAACGTCACAGACCGCACATACTAAGAAGTTACCCATTACGTGTTGACAGTAGAAACCCGCGATGAACCGCCTAAATTGGGAAAATCTTACGATTATTTATAAAAATAAACCCTCTGAAAATAAATATGGCCTTGTGTGTCCATCGTTGCCCCAAAAATATAATATTTCCATGCGTTTACGGTATCATTTTAAAGATCGGTATCCGCACTACGCAATATGCTGCTAGTTTTACTGTCGCCATGCCTGGGAGTGGCGGCCATGTTTCGCGATTTCGCGCTGTTGTTTACCGAATCATATCGGACATATTTTTAGAGATTTTGTGGCCTCAAAACACATATCACAATGGAAGTTAAGTTATGATTGTTGTTTAAACGTGTTACATGTCTTCTGCGAACAAATAATTCTTCCGCCGCGCTGCCGATACTACGGATATAGTGGTCAGGAAATTATTATTCCCCGTGCAGGCGTGCACTCTGCTCCACACGTTTTTGATCAGCGTGCTTTGGTTTACGATGTAAACAGAGACTATCAAAGTTATTTATATGAAAATTGTATTTTAAAATGTCAATGTCGCGTCTTATTTTCCGGTTTACTTTGTAGCGTCATAGCGATATCGACCGATATGTTACGAGTGCCGCCAGGATACTTTTCACAAGGCCGTCAAAGCAGCGAGAAAATCAACGCCGGTAGGCCGAAAAATAGCGAATTACGAGCAAAAATACCGGGGAAATATGGGCAGAAAAAACTTAACTTACGATTTTAGAGGGATTCCTGGTTTGCAAAGCCTCAATTTAAAAAAAAATAATAAACGTACCGTCTAGAATAAGAAAGTAACGGGTGGAACTATAGGCGAAAAAAAATAAACGTACCGGTACGTTTATTTGAGAGGTGAGAGTAGTAGGACCGGTCCCGTTACCTCAAATATAATAGAGTGAAGAGTTTAGCCAACCTACCATATTCTGAAAGGCTGAGAGAACTGGACCTTCCCACGCTACACTACAGAAGACAGAGAGCCGATATAATCCAGCTGTTCAAGATCACACATGGGTTTGACAAAGTCAGAGTGAACAACCACTGCAACTTATGTGGGAGAGCCATGTTTACACCAAGCTTGGCAACAAACACACGGGGACACCAGTTCAAGTATCAAATTCAGAAAGCTACAGGCCCGAGGGCACACTTCTTTCCCACACGAGTTACCCCTGCTTGGAACAAACTCTCACAGACCACGGTCAACAGCAAGACAGTGAAAGAGTTCAAGACAAGACTGGGGCAGGAATGGGGACGGCATCCAGACCTATACGAGTACCAATTCACATACTGATGCTACTACCGCCACAACTAGGACAGCCTTATTACCCGTGAGGGTATCGACTGGCTGTGGTTCAAGGTAAAGATTCAAGGTAAAGATAATAGTCTCCTTCCCCTCCCCTTCCATGCGACGCCCCCCCCCCCCCCCCATGCAACACTCTGAAGACAACGTTCATAATTTCTCAACCTGCAGTAAGCTCTCCCAGTACTAAGCTAGTATAGCAAAATCTTTAGCATGTTGAACGTGAATACCCTAATTTAAAGAAGAATCTCTTACTATACCCAAGGAGGTTTTATATAGAACCTCCTTGCTATACCGATGACTTTTTTACTTACCGTGAAAATGTTGAGTAAACTCTAAAGGTTACGGGTCGGAGTTCAATTGTGGTTGGGTCATGACCCGGTAATCTGCCGGAAGTGCGTAGTCGCCACCCTGATTTCTGCCCGAGATTGCTTGGTGATGGTTTTAGCTGTGCATGAATATTTTGAATCTTCTGAAAAGCCCGTGAGTTGTAGTATTTTTGGGCGCGGTGCAGTTGGTGTGCTATCGAAGCCTTTTTTGTATTAATCCGCGGCAACGGTGATGCGGTTTTCTCGCCTGATGACCCAAATAGCATCGTTTTTAATGCATTTTCACCGAATTTGCGTCATCGGAGATTGCGAAAAAGTTATCACATGACTTTTTTATTTTTTTCATTTTTCAGAGACACCATTTACTAAGCTTTCTCAGCATATATGCCGTGACCCCAGGAAAACTCGTTTTTTCCGAGCAAGTTCGATCTTAAAAGTGTAAAAAAATGATAATTTTCGGGTGCCAAATTTACATTTTACTATGGTTTCTACCCAAAATAAAGGGACAACGGACAATACCGATAGATACATCGGAAAACAGCAGAAAACCGCTTTTCGACCATGTGATTACATTTTCCGTCCTACTTTTCTCGGCGGAATTGTAGCCGGTCGACCTGAGGGTGTCGGCCTACATACGAAATCGAAAAAAATTCCGGTCCGAGCGCCACCCTATGTTAGTGTTATAGTTGGTACGGTCCTATGACCTATGATGTAACGAGGTCACCCGGCCTCGTGTTGTTGTTCGCGTCATGGGTTCCCGTGATGGTTGTTGAGTAAACCCCTTTGCTCCGTACTCTCGCGCTTCGTTGTGTCTTTGAGTCGTCGAGTCGCTGTTACATAGATGACGTGGTGGCACGCGGTGGGATCCAGAGCCCACAGAGCAGTAACAAGTTTGGATACCGCGCAACCCTGTGAAAAAAAACGCGTTGAAAGACGTCCGAAGAATGCAACCCTCAGCGATGAAGGAGCAATGGCGGGGAAGGAAAACAACATCCGGGACCTGGCGTTCCAACAACAACAACTTCAACCAAAACCCCAGCCCTCAACAAGATCCTGACAGGCGCTGGAGAACCCAAGATCTCCCCCGACGCCCGAAGAACCAAGAACCTAAAAGGGATAAGAAGATCTGCCCGATTTGTGAACAAGCGGGACGGCAAGTTTTCGATCACTTCCTCAGTGCGTGTCCGTACTTGCCCGACGAGGACAAAGAGAGGAGTTTTGCGCGCCACGTGGGCGCCCCTCCCCAGCAAGAATCCGGACGCGGAGTGAAAGCAAGTGCTTCACCGAACCTTGAAGCCTTCCACAAGGGAGCGGCGGTCAAGATACTCCTGGATTCGGGGGCAGAGTCGAGCATGATTCGTGCCGATGAAGCGCGGCGCTTGGGGTTGTGCATTACTCCCAACAACACAGATCTTACTCCAATCCAAGCAGATGGGCGGCGACTTTCTGCCGTAGGTGAGTGCTGTACCACGTTCTACAAGAAGAAAGTAGCCCTTCAGTTTGATGCGATCGTAGTGGAAGACCTCGTCGATCCGATTATAGCCGGAAGCCCCTTCCTTGAGTCCAACGGTTTAATGATAAACTTCAGTAAACATTATATTCACCTCCCTGATGGATCCATCTTTGATTATTCTACATCTACCATACAAGCCCAGCCACGTATACATAGCATTTCGTACAGCAAAAATCGTACGCAACACAACCTAGCACGCTCTAGAAGGGCAGCTAACAGTTCCAGTGTACAAGTTCAAGTGCCCAAGGTCATGCACCTGCCACATACCACTCATGTAGTTCATGTTGTGACCATCCCTGCTGTGACTGAACAACAAACAAACACAAGGTCACTGGTCCACACCCTAGAGCACCTGTCATCAGCAGACGCTGACACACTACCGGTGAAGGAAAAGCACCTGTCATCAATAGCAGAAGCTGATACCCCACAGGTGCAGGAAGAACACCTGTCACCATCAGCAGACGCTGACACACTACTGGTGAAGGAAAAGCACCTGTCATCAGTAGCAGAAGCTGTTATCCCACAGGTGCAGGAAGAACACCTGTCACCATCAGCAGATGCTAACACACTACCGGTGAAGGAAAAGCACCTGTCACCAGTAGCAGAAGCTGATACCCCACAGGTGCAGGAAGAATACCCGTCACCATCAGCAGACGCGGACACACTACCGGTGAAGGAAAAGCACCTGTCATCAGTAGCAGAAGCTGATACCCCACAGGTGCAGGAAGAACACCTGTCACCATCAGCAGACGCGGACACACTACCGGTGAAGGAAGAGCACCTGTCATCAGTAGCAGAAGCTGATACCCCACAGGTGAAAGAAGACCACCTGTCGCCACCAGAAAAGGCTGACACACCCCAGATGCAGGAAGAACACCTGTCACTATCAGCAGACGCTGACACACTACCGTTGAAAGAAAAGCTCCTGTCATCAGTAGCAGAAACTGACACCCCACAGGTGAAAGAAGACCACCTGTCAGCATCAGAAAAGGCTGACACACCACAAGTGCAGGAAAAACACCTGTCCCCTTCTGCAGAGGCTGACATACCACTGGTGAAGGAAAAGCACCTGTCATCATCAGCAGAAGCTGATACACCTCACGTGACAGAGGAGCACCTGTCACTACCAGCAGAAGCTGATGCTCCACACGTGATGGAAGAACAGCTGTCACCACCAGCAGAAGCTGATACACCACATGTGACGAAAGAGCACCTGTCATCATCAGCAGAAGCTGACACACCACACGTGACAAAGGAGCACCTGTCATTACCAGCAGAAGCTGATGCTCCACACGTGATGGAAGAACAGCTGTCACCACCAGCAGAAGCTGATACACGACACGTGACGAAAGAGCACCTGTCATCATCAGCAGAAGCTGATACACCACACGTGACAGAGGAGCACCTGCCATTACCAGCAGAAGCTGAGACACCACAGGTGAGAGCAGATCACCTGCCATCAACAGCAGAAGCTGACACACAAGTGAAAGAAGGGAACCTGACTTCACCAGCAGAAGCTGATACATCATGCGTGAAAGAACAACACCTGTCATTACCAGCAGAAGCTGAGACACCACAGGTGAGAGAAGAACACCTGTCACCACCAGCAGACGCTGATACTACACATGTGAAGGAAGAGCAGCTGCCATCACCAGCAGAAGCTGACACACCACAAGTGAAAGAAGGGACCCTGTCATTACCAGCAGAAGCTGATACTTCACACGTGAAAGAAGAACACCTGACTTCACAAGCAGATGCTGATACTACACACGTGAAAGAAGAACACCTGACTTCACCAGCAGAGGCTGATACTTCACACGTGAAAGAAGAACACCTGACTTCACCAGCAGAGGCTAATACTTCACACGTGAAAGAAGAACACCTGACTTCAGCAGCAGACGCTGATAAGTCACACGTGAAAGAAGAACACCTGACTTCACCAGCAGATGCTGATACTTCACACGTGAAAGAAAAACACCTGACTTCACCAGCAGAGGCTGATACTTCACACGTGAAAGAAGGGACCCTGTCATCACCAGCAGAAGCTGATACGTCACACGTGAAAGAAGAACACCTGACTTCACCAGCAGAGGCTAATACTTCACACGTGAAAGAAAAACACCTGACTTCAGCAGCAGAGGCTGATACTTCACACGTGAAAGAAGAACACCTGACTTCACCAGCAGAGGCTAATACTTCACACGTGAAAGAAAAATACCTGACTTCAGCAGCAGAGGCTGATACTTCACACGTGAAAGAAGAACACCTGACTTCACCAGCAGACGCTGATACTTCACACGTGAAAGAAAAACACCTGACTTCAGCAGCAGAGGCTGATACTTCACACGTGAAAGAAGAACACCTGACTTCACCAGCAGAGGCTGACACTTCACACGTGAAAGAAAAACACCTGACTTCAGCAGCAGACGCTGATACTTCACACGTGAAAGAAGAATACCTGACTTCAGCAGCAGACGCTGACACTTCACACGTGAAAGAAGAACACCTGACTTCAGCAGCAGAAGCTGACACCCCACGGGAGAAGAGACATCCCAAGTTAGTATCACCTTCAGCAGAAGCTGACACCCCACGCGACACACCGCAGGTGAAGGAAGAATGCCAGAGCCCACCTGACCGTCTTCCTCCTGTTCCACCTGACCCTCCTCCACCAGCTCCTGACACCCCAGCAGTTAGACCCCCACCTGAACCACCCCCATCTGTTCAACACCCACAGAACTTTATGCCATAACGAACTGAAAGTACAACAGGACAAGTCACACACCTATCTCTTAAGTCAAAATAGAACAAAACAGTTTCTACATGTGCAGCATAAATATGTCCAAAGGTACTAAATTGATTTGATTTGAAGTTTGACAGAGTTCATATTAACAGAAGAAACCTTGAGTTAGTTACAAAGAAACATAAGAAGGAATACATACAAGACCAGTAGCGAGTTATGGTATTACCTGTATTGAGAAAGATGTTACATTACCGACATTATGTTATGTTACCGTAGTTACAATAATTTTCCAGTTACTTATCGAAAGGAAGACAGAACAAGTCAAATCTAGATGCAGAAAGTTTCTTGTCAGCATAGTTGTTTTATTTGTAGAGGAGTAGGCGGTGGGAAGTTTGTTTATTTTTAATAAGTATAACACCAGTCATTTTGGAAATATCCATTTTACAAACTGAAGAAGAAATATGTGAATCATGCTAACAGATATTTGTTAATGGAAGAACACTGATTCATTATTACAGTATTTCAGAACTATTAATAGCATGTTACTAGGACCTTTTACTGTTATTTTAGTTACAATTCTATTATGTATCTTCATAACTCGAGTTATTTTAGTTTATTGAAAACGAGGGAAGAAGGAAATTTAGGAAGACACTAAGAGAGAGAGAAAGTAGGAAGGAGGAAAAGAGATCACGCCACCCTATGTTAGTGTTATAGTTGGTACGGTCCTATGACCTATGATGTAACGAGGTCACCCGGCCTCGTGTTGTTGTTCGCGTCATGGGTTCCCGTGATGGTTGTTGAGTAAACCCCTTTGCTCCGTACTCTCGCGCTTCGTTGTGTCTTTGAGTCGTCGAGTCGCTGTTACATAGATGACGGAGACCTAAACCAGTCCGAGAGAGCTGAAATGCATTGTGGGGTGGCTAATGACGTCAGTAAATTAATATCATCTGTTGATTACAGCAAATATGGGCAGGTTTGCGTTTTAGCCTCATCACCTGTAGAAGACTGAGAATTGCGTAATGACATTCACATACAGACCTTCAAACCTGTCGTATCAAGTAAGCTGTCTGTACAAGAAATAGTGAACAAGAAGGAAGGCACTGAGAAAGTACAACACACCCATTAACGTGTGCAATTGCTGCCGCACAAGAATATCCATGTAACGTTAGCTAATTGTCAAATCGCACATTGTCTTCGACTTTGGTAGTTTAATGTCACCAGTAGATATAAGAAATACGAATAGTAACCTTTTTACCGTCATCGCAGGCTATTTTTAGGTCGTAAAGGACATTATTTAAGTAACCGTCAAAAAAGACATGTCGCAAATCATCATAGGCCCAATAGCACATCAGGCACTGCATTTACATGTTGAAAAACGCGTTTTTGGAATAGAATTTTATCGATGATTTATACCTGCCGGTACGCGGTGAGGTCAACATGAAACAAGCAGGGGAGTTTGTCCAGGTGGACCATACCTCAAGCCCAGGTGCCATTTATGCCTGTCGCAAGTTTTTGACTTACGTTACGTAGACGAATGAATAAGAATCTGTCATAAAAGAGTGATTTGCCCGAATTCCTTATGTGTTTTAACCAGTCATAGTATGTAGTATACCATCAAAGACACCACAGAGGCAACTGCGAACTATTGTCGGATGAATTACAGCTTTGTTAGAGCTTGACGCGTTTCGCCATTTTTTCATTAAGCTTACGTTACCATTATTACTGCTCGAAATAGAAACAGTAGCCTTAATTTGCCCTTTACACGGAAGGGCATAACCAGATAAGTACTTAAATGCCGTTAATTCAGTCAGCAACCTTTTTTCACCAAGTAATTGTCAAAATTGACTTGCGTTACCCCTTGACTTACGTTACCATTACGGTACGCGTCATCGAACATACAGCGTTACAGAGCTAGCCTGTGTGTGAAGTTTGCAAACAACATGACAACATCCGAGAGAACTGTAGAGTTAGTGCCCGCTTCCAGGGGACAAACACACGGCCGGTCACTCATGAACTCTAATGAACTTACCCTGTCAGTCTGCCGGACGGTTAGATTTAGACTTAGCCCGGTGCCATCTATGTTACGGCTCCTGACTAGTATAGATCGAATCGTCTATTTGATAAGCAAACGGATATAAGATAGACTAACTTTAATGCCGATGTTTTCAAATTGCTTTAACGTTAATACCATAGTAAGTGATTTTAAATGATTTGTGTAATGTCTTGATGGTGAAAACAAAGTGCAATATTTACAGAGGGCACAATTCAGCCTTTGGCTGCAAAGCCCTTTTATGAATAATAAACCATTTGATTGATTGATTGATTGATTGTAACTTTAAGTTCACTGTTTTCACTGTCACCTCTGGACCGTGAACTTATCATCACAGTGAAAAACCTATTTATGATACCTCCACACATCGTTTCTGTAAATCACTTGCTACCACCGTGAAGTTAAAGTTCAGTGAAATTGTCCCTTTTTCTTACACCGTGAAATTTTGCTACCGTGAACTTAAAGTGAATTACGTAGTATATAGCATGATCAGCTACAGTACTGCTGCCAATCACTATCACAGGTTGTACGCAGTTTTGAACATGATTGGCACATGTGGGACACATACCATACTATCATGCTAGTCTTGACCCATACATGAAACATTTCAGAACACGAAGTAAAACGTAGTAAAAGTTGGGCGCTACAAATAACAAATGTTAAGTGGTCCGCAACATCACCTTGGCTGCCTGGCGCTCCACTATGTATTGTCTTGTTGCAATTTTTAATTGTTCCTGTCTCAAAAGCTATCCACTACTTAAAAATCACGACCATAGCACATCCAGAACTTGAACCCAAAAACTTTGAAGTCCAACATCCGTTGGGAGCCGCATTATCAAACTTTACCCCACCAACCTACTAAATTTCTACTAAAGATCTATCCAATGTCTATCGCGTTAAACCACAAACAAACAAACAAACAAACCAATAAACAAACAAACACAAAAAGTCCACTACAGTACCAAAGAAACCGGCTAGCAGGCCCATCTTCAAACTTGACCTTCGTCCAAAAATCACCAACATCCGTCCATGGCATCAATAGATATAGAAATAGAATATCGCCAACACCATCACTCCAGAAATCCCGACCAAAAATATAGCCTTCTGCCGACGGCAAAGCAAAGACGTTTCCATATATCCAAGCAGATAAAATGGTGTCAAACACGTCTCATATCATTTCAACGATTTATCAGCGTTTAAAAGATATTAATTTTCAGACCTTTCTATCTGAAATCTACAACGATAACAAAGTTTTCTTATAACGAAGGAAGACATCTAAAGATTGCAAATGTACGTCATAATCCGCCGTTACAAAACTAAGAATCAGTTGGAACAAATTGCGAATAGAATCAGTTAAGCAACGTCGTACCTGGATGGGAGACCACTTGGGAACACCGGATGCTGTAGGCCTCTCTTTTGATTTTTTTTCGTTCAATCATTGGAAAAAGTGGCTATAAGTAAGCCACCAAAACATCACCTTTCGCCTACGGCCACATGACGTTGAGAACACCCGATCCTTACTTATAGCCACTTTTTCCAATGATCCGGCGTTCCCAAGTGCTCTCCCATCCAGGTACTGACCGGACTCGACGTTCCGAGTTCGAACGGGATCGGGTGCACATGTTCTCAACGACATGTGGCCGTAGGCGAAAGCTGATGTTTTGGTTGTAGGCTGTAGGCGTCTCTTTTGATTTTTTTTTCTTTCAATGAAATGTCGATAGCTGATATTGTATATGGTAACAAGGATTTAAGAAGAAAAGATACTCTCAGTGAAACATTAACATATTTAATCTTACACAGATCTTATTGAAAATTTCTATACAATTTGAGATTCTTTACAAAACATTGTTGTACTGCCTATCGCAACATGTCTGTGGGAAAATTTGTTGCACCATTTCAACATATCAGTGCTTCATACAAGTTTACAATCCACAGCAAAAGGCTTCATGTCAATGAATTTTGCTATACACAAAAGAAAAACAGGTTCTCTGTCTATTTATTTTTTTTAGATTTTGCATAAGAATAAGAGCAACGATTTCACAAGGGATCAGCAATACTTCATCACAATCTCTCAGGCTCAAACAATAATATTTGGTGACAGATTAGAAAAATATATAACACATAAACTCCATCTATCAATTCATTTAAAGAGAGTAACAGATATCATTTATATAACAAAAGAGCCTGGCTCTGGTTTTAAGTTTAAACACTTCATAATCTGGATACAGACACATTTCAGCACTAAGGACAGGGTCACTATGTGACAAGACACAAGCAGATATTGTCATACTCAACATGCTCCCAGCAACGTCAGCACACTTTGACAATGAAATAATGTGGTGGTAATTTAAAGGCGATTTTGTATCAAAAAAGTAATATTAGAAACTAATTTTGAGGCCATTTGATGTCAATATAACCGCCCTTTGGCGCAACACACAACATAGGCAGAGTATCTTGAATCTAACTAGCATGCTGAAATCACAACACATCTCCTATCCGCTATCACTGACTACATATTGGACAGCAACTCTTGCAACTCAAACACTCTGCAACCATTTAGTGTAAGACTAAGAGAAATCTGATACAGAGTGTCTTTCATTCCTGTGCTGCATGTGGTTGAGACTTCCTGATCTCCTCTTGTGCAGACCACTCTAGTGGTTTGACAGCAAAGTAAGGTTGGGTTTGATCATGACCCAATTTCCTTTAAAAGTGTTCCATGCCATGAAGATCCTCCATCGTTTAGCTGCTGATATTTTTGCTTAACAGTCCATGTTTTCTACAGGTACTGTCAGAAGACCTGAAAGAGCAGATTGTATAGACTGAGGTCACAACTGTCATATCTTAAACTTAATACAACATTGACTAGTGTGGTAGCCTTGAGTATAGTTGTAGAAGTGACACTAGTGTGGTAGCCATAAATGCAGTAACTACATTCCTGGCTACCTCACTAACTATTGTCATTTCTACAACCATTGTAGAAGTGATGATACTGAGCTAGCTATGAGTGTAGTTGTTAAGTGATATTAGACTAACTAGAGGCAGCAGAAAATGGAGCTACATACGCTGTTCTTCATTATTGACGCTCTCTTGAAATGACTGCTCTTCTGGATTGGGTACCTCTTGCACATTTCTCTGTGACAAGAGCAAAAAAGTGACACTGTCATCAGCAGAACATTCATTAGAGACCTTGTCTTATGTAAATAAGAAGTACTGTGGCGGTGGTCGAAGCCACATGCTGTGAATGCAGACCAAACAATGAGATTCTGTTGGGAAATCAAATCTTAAATCGTCCATTTAACAGCTTGTCGTCAATGTATCTGAGAAGCTGTCATTTGTCACACAAACTGTCTGAATCATGATGAAATAGATATGTACGATTCATGGGATTATAATTGTGTTAATGTCGTCAGATAGCATAAATTGTACCTGTATTTTGATCACAATTAACCACAGGATAAAGAAAAGTGCAGGTGTTCCAAGCTGAGCCTACATGAAAAACCACAAGGAACAAATTAGTATCAGACATTAGAAACTACAGATTGAAGCACATCATACTCTCATGTCAACACATTGTCGGGACAATAAACCTAACCAATAGCATACACGCGACCTGAACTTCAAGAAGTTTTCAAATGAATTACTTTCTTGTGAAAAAATAATCAGAGGATCTTCTTCTGATATAAATAGGAAGTTCAAAACCCACATAACATAATCTTCGGACTTATCCAGTCCTCGTCCTACCAGTTTCAGATCAAACGGTATTTCATTGATTTACGTAATACATGTACTATCAAATATCCGTGATGATTTTATGTTCACAGTTTCTGTTGTATAGACTTATCATAGTGACCACATAGATAGGTTCTGTCTTGTATAATTTAGCATAATGATTGTATTACATGTTCATGTAAATCACTCAATTGCAAACTAAAAATTATGAAAATGCCGCCTTTCCCCTCCAACCACAGAAGTAAGCAACACAAACTTCAGTAAAGCTGGACTATATGAAGTTAACTCAGTCACACTGGTTTGGCAAGTTTCTACAAGTACAATATTAAAACCTATTCCTAATGGACTTCAATGTCAGGTGTATAACAATGTGTACTTCTCTCTACTCTATTTCTCCATACCAGTTCAGTCCTCATGTTGCACTGAAACATTAGGAAATACAAAACACCCTCCCCGGGTATCAAATGGTCATTTCAATAATGAACCAGACTTGACTTGAATGAGGAATATGTCTTTTTAGGGATTTATCCATAACACTGGATGTGGTTTATACTTGTCTAGTAAGTTCTGTTTTATATGGGAGGAGTATACAGAGTACTCACAACATGGAAGGCTTCCACAGAAAGGACATCTGAAGTCAGGCTGATGACATAGATGATCATGCTGTAAGGATGGCACACAGTGACCACGCAAGGGAGTCAACTATTGTTTTTTGTTAATATCTGTGTGTGTGTGCATGTGTGTGTATATGAGTATGTGTGTCTGTGTCTCCAACCTACTCTGACCAATCACAGTTTTGTAAAAAATGATTTCCATGGACAATGATAAGTACATCTTACCATTACGAGTCTAACTACAGTGTTGGAATATGACTCAACTTTGCCATCATGATTTTTCAAAAGGTATCTACTAAATAAAATGCAACTGGCTGGATTTTAGAAACAGACATTTCAGGCAGCATCCACTGTCAATACATTTATCATGTGAAAAGAAAATCAGACAGAACACAGTAAGGTAGGCAGGAAAAATTTGCCCCCATCTATGTGGTATGTGTAATAATGTCATTATAATCATAACATACCTCACGGTAGGGTAGACCAGGAGTTTTACCAGTAGGTAGTAATGACTCCGTCCCCCCACTTTAGCACTGTCTATCAGGTCCTGGTCTCTATTACAGGGTGAAACAGACAGAACATGTCAAATGTTTTAAATCCCTCTTATATATAACTGTAAAATAGTATAGAACTTGACACAAAACTTAAGGAATGTATACTTTGTTAACCCTTATTATCATAATGCCAGTACAGCTTGCTGGAATGTGTTGCTACATGTACCATAGCAATCATCATATAGACGATCAGGTGTAATGTCTACTCTCATGGTCATGATACTGCCACTAACCACTATGGCGACGAGGACAGAAGATTTGTCAGGACAGGTGAGGGCCTTTTGAGAAGAACAATCCACCACAGGACACAAATTCTCAACAGTGTACATTCATTTCCCATGATTCATGTATCCTCAGACATCTTTAAATTTGAGTTTAGGAGTCTGACACTCTCTCCCAGTCAAGAAAAGTTCAACAGCTGCTCTATATAAAGGTATATAACAGCCAGATGAGTCTCTTCCTGGTGGCTTAATTATGAAAACCTCTTTGGGCACATCCGTTCCCTAAGCGCATTTTGGCAGTGTCTTAAAATACACACAGCAAAAGAGGTAAATTAAGGTAATCTATAACATGGCAGTAGCTGCAAAAAAATGACTTGAGAAATTGCCATAAACTTGGTTGGTAATATTATGAATCAAAGTAGTTTTTGGTCCGAAAACTTTTTAACAGTATTTAACTGCCAAGGTAAAAGAAAGGAACGTCAGAATTAATGCACCTTGAAAGTGTCAACACATTTCTGATGCTTTTTTTTATAGAAAACATACGTTATGTCAAAGAAGTTGTGGGATTGTTTTTTTACAGGAAATGACATTATCTGGGAAAAAGTACTGTGAAATGAAATCATAGGAGAAAATGATAATTGATTGATCATGTTATGTTCAGTGGATATAACTTAAGCACCAGAGACATGCATTGGCAGGAACATTGTAATGTACAGTCTGTATTTACAGTTTCATGGTTACATGTTGGAGGGTCTGCATGGAGGCTCCTGGCAGTGCTGAATGGTAAATCTAGGTGAGCGGCAATGCCTACCGGCAAATTCAGGTGGGCCAGCAGTAAATTGACTCAGGGCTTGAAATAGTGGGTGCATGTGCACCTGTGTGCACCCAAAATTGGAGCTGTGCACCTAATTTTTGACTGTGGGTGCACCAGTGCACCTAGATATTTTTGTGTACTATAGGGTAAAGGTACTATTGTACACTATGTTCTTGAAATATAAGTATCAGAAAAAGCAATATAACCTTTTGTAACAGTTGTACTTTATTTGATGGATGACTTGTTTGAAATTTTGAAGTTAGCTTACAGATTGAAGTTCTTTAAACAATTGGAATTATAATGTTTTGCTGACATTCAACTTGATTTTGTGGTGCACCCAAAATTCTTTCTATGCACCTAATTTTTTTGGTTGGGTGCACCAGTGCACCTTTTTCCAAAAATGAATTTCGAGCCCTGTGACTTGTTATTGCGAATTAGGTGTTGAGAACAAGGTCATTGGATTGTTTCAATCTGGCACAACTAAATCTATCAATACCGACACAACCTGATGCTTTAATTTGTTGTGACATTTGGGCAGCCTGGAATTTTACCGCAAGGTATGAATAATTTGTTGATAATGCTGAGTGATGTATTCAATATAGAAAAAAAATATTGAATGCTTCATAAATAATTCACCAACAATGCTTAATGTTGAGCGGGTCAGCTTTGATTTCCTGTGAATTGAAACTGCCTGCTACGCATCTCAGAAAAGGCCATGCATCATCGTAACCCTGCTGGGAGTTAAAGCCATCAGATTCTTACCCGTGGCAAGTCGTAAAGGAAGTGTTCCTACTGAGACATGTCCAGCAGCTTGAATGGTGGATTGACCCCCATAACCACATAAATTCATAAAAGGATTACAGCGTCTGCCAGCCAAGAACAATAGCAGGGCCTGATTACCATAATACTGGTAAAGAAATTCAAAATTTTTCTGTACTGGTTTTGATAGGAACATTATCAAACCATGCCGAATGGCTCAGATAACTCTAAGAAAGCTACATAATCCAAGGAGGTTTCAATCAGATAAGATCCCTTGGTCTTGGATAATCAAGACAATACTATCTACAACTTTCAGGTTTTGGAAAATCAACCTTGTTCAAATTTTCAAATCAACCCTGTCAATGCAGTGTCAGAGTATCTAATTTTATCTACATTTCCAACTTGAAAATGTCTTTCCCACATTAGCTTTCAAATTGGTAATTGCGTGTCTAGAAATATGACTTGTAATTTTGGTATCTACTTGTAGTCCAAGAAACCAGTATAGAATAGGGCTCTGTAGAAATGTACACATAACTGCCACTGCCAGTCAATGTCTCAAACTAAATCACAAGCCATTGTTGTCATTACTTTATTTCTGGGCTAAGTGTCCTTGATGTGTAGCCATACTTTAATTTCTGATATCTGTTGTTATTTCAAACACAAGTTGAAGAGTAACTAGTACTTGTACTCAGGGTAAACTGTCTCAGGCAGGCCTCCACTGATGTGCACTGCACGGCTGCCAGTAGCACACTGAAGCCTATAGTTTACATTATCCAGCCTTTATCAGACCAGGGGTCTTTAAAGAGTTATACATGCATGTAGCAACACTGGTCTGTGGGTGGCAAAGATAGAAGTTAAGACTTAAGGTAAAAGTCCTTCCAACACTATATATGGTGTAAAGGACAGCACCCATCTCCGTTTCTGTAGCCCTTGGGCCACACAGCTGTACATGTGCAAGCACTGCAGCAGGCAGCTACATGTAGTCCACTAGCTGGTAATGGTCACAGTGTGTTCAACTTCCAATATCATACACATGTATATGATGATAATTTTTTTCTACCCTTGGCCTTTCCCATATGTCATGAGTGATAAGCAGAAAAAGCATTGTGTACCATTTATAAAGTCTTTGGTATGAGCCAGTCGGGGATCAGACCTTCAACCTTCCACATGCGAGACATTAGCACTCTACCACGCATTTGACACATACAATGTAATTATCAAGGAAAAGGTTCTCTCCTATTCTACTAAAGAACAAAGTTGTGAATTATCCTTACGGTCTGAAGAGTGCAGTAACAAAGATGGCCAGTTGTGAGATGCTAGCCAGAAACATGATGACACAAGACAACTGGATGGCTACTCGCTCGTTATTGTAGAAGTCCTGTATGTAGACAGATGTAACGTCAACTCTGATTTAGATAAAGAACTTCCAGAAGGCAAACGTTTATGGTTTTTTCCTGTAAAATCTTAATCCATCCTTTTAGTGCTGCATTACTTATATTACACAGTGAGTACTTTGACATGTAATTCATCTTTGTGAGACAAATTCATCTGAACTTACTGTATCATCGTACATGCTTGTTAGCTTGAAGGCCAGAGGCATCCCTCCAATCATAGCCAGGGACTGAAACAACAAAATATCATGTTGTACATAGCCAGAAGTTAACCAAGACCAAAGAACAATATAATACATTTTATGAAATCTGTTTTTCACATTTTGGTGGCCATGTACTAGTCTACTGGACAATTACATACTTACAAAATTATTGAACATGGCCATCAGTCGACTTGTTCTCTTCAGGTGCTGTGAAAGAAAAATAAAAGTTATACATTGGTTAAAGTATTGCCTGAACATTAGCTAACAATCTGTGATAGAGTAGACGTACATTATGATACATAATATGTAACATTTATTTACCACAATTATACCAGATCATAGAACATACAGTACTGACTTGATATTCTCCAAGCAGAGGTTTCAGTCGGGGAGCTAGTAGTGGCTGTAATTTGTTAAATGTTAGGGAGGGAGACGTTAAAAATCGCGGACACTGCTAGCCATCCAACCGAAATCTCTGCTTGGAGAATACTGACTTGATACAGGGAAAGAGAAAATGACTGTAATCATAATGCTAACCACTGTGTACAGCTTAATAATTGTTATAACTTACATGATATAGTGAGTGGTGAATATACCATAGTAGTCCCACCGTAGCAAATGTGCCAAAGTAGGCCAGGAAGACAGAGCTATCATGGTCCAGGGCAGCCACCAGGTCATTCTTGTACTTGTGCTTCAATTCTGCTCGAGAGGGGATGTCTTTTTCACTGAGGTACAGTATAATTTACAGTATTAACAACCTTAAAGGGACGTATTGTAGAATTTGGTGGGCAAAAACTAAAAATATTTGAAAAATCTACATTCAGATTCACATTTGTAACTTATTTGTAACTTATTTCCAACATATTCCTGTCATTTTGTCACATTTCCCATCATTAATAAACGACGAAAATGCAAAACCGTGTGAAATCTAGCTTAATTGCATATTTTTCTTGGCCCCCATTTTATAATATGCAAATAAGCCAGCCGAGAACACTAAGATTTACCCGAATCGACCGTTGCGGTCGGAGTGCGAGCGTCACAGGAAAATCACACTTGAGCAACTTCAGAACATCGCACGTCCGATCGTGTGTTCGGTGGTTTGTCGGAATATTGGACAAAAAGTCAAGCGGCGATAGGAACTGCGTAGGATGATTTTTTTTCAAGACGTTCCCACAATACTACAAAGTTGCATTCACACATGATGGATATTGCTGTGCAGTGTAATAAAAAGGTAGATTCAACTTATGACGTAGGAAAGTAATCAAAAACAGTGAATTTTGTTCCGATTACAATATTAATACGTCCCTTTAAAGATATCATGGATAAACCAAGACACATCTAAGAGTGTTTTCCCATGACGTTCACTGTGTCAGCTGCCATGTCGGTGTCCCTATCTGCATTACAGTCAATCATATCTCAAGCGTTTTTGGACATTTAATTTAGATCTTCTGAACCTCTCAAATAAGCACTAGTGAGTATCAAACATCTTCAGCTCAAAGTAGAAAATACAAACTTGGCAATGAAACATTTGAAATGATGAAAAAATGTGTACACTTGAGCTACTGAAATGCAGATAGGAATACAAAGTTTAACACGCAGCGTCATTGAATATGGAAGTTTTACAACTTCTTCTGCCAGTTGGATACGGTCTTCGCAACCTATAGATCTGCTTGGAGATTACATTTTCCTTACACCGTGAAGTTATGCTACCATGAAGATTTAAAAGAATGGAATTACAGTATGGAACTAATATGCAAATTGCTTTTTGCCTCAGCTTTTTCCCTATTTATTGCAGGGATGATACACTCATGTGACTCCAAAGTGGACTTAGCTAAACAGGACTGGGTACCAGACATTATCTTTATATGCTGCTTTTTCTCTGAAAAGATATTTTTAAGTAGACTGCCCATACCTCACCGCAGCTCCTCACCTTAAAGAAACTGATTGAAACCGAAACGTATTTACAAGTATGCAGAAAGGACATGACGAATACAATTTATGATATTAAGGAGTACTACAAGTTGAACTTTGTTTTTGCTGACTCTTTAGTATATATTCAAGTAAGACATTAGATGGATAGATTCTCTCTGAATTGGTTCTTGAGTCCTCATAGGCCAAACAAGTTGGAAAGTGAAGTACCTCAGAGTCTGTCATCACTGAGATTTCTTACCAGATATCCAGGATAATGAGAGTGGCCACGATGGCAAACACACCGTCACTGTAGCCTGTAGATGGGAGAAAACATCATGTAACATCAACTCTCATAACTTCAGGTACCCGAAGACCACCATGTTTAAAAATGGTGAATATAAAGAGATCTACTGAATCGGATGCAGCATCAGTAATCCCCGAGGTATCCACACTTCAGACATCCAGGTGTTCAAGACATTCTTGAAAAGGCCTGATAACACCATTTTTAAAAATGGTGGTTATCGGACACAATGAGTTGACATGATGATATATACAGCAAGGTATAAATTAACATTTTATTAAGTTTGGTAGAGGACACAATGTCCTTGGTTTGGTTAATCATATTTTGTTATGTACTATTCATTTTTGCCTACTGAGGATATGTTGATTGCTGTATTCTATCATGTACTGTAAAAGCAGAAATGTTCGATGTGGTTTTATGTTCGCGTTTTTTGCGGTGAACTCTTAAGCGTGAAGTAACAACCATCGCAAATATTTTTGCCCACCCACCACTGTTAAGTGCTGCTATTGTTTCAATTTAAAGTAAACTTAAAACCACCGCGAACACGTCATTTTCTCCCTACTGCGAAATCAAATCCTCGTGGAATTAAATGCATTTACAGTTGCTGTATGAAGAGGATATGTTGTTTGATATTACCATGTATAGATCTTAAGCTAAGCCTTGTTGTTTAAGTTATGGTGGAGATCATGGAATGTATTTTATTTCCATTAACAATTTAATCTGCTGCCGGGTTACGCCGTCGCAACTGTCGACAACGAGGAGCCAATCGGAGTGCGTCTCTAACCATCGTCTCACTTCACTGCAAATTCGGGATGAAGTGGCACTTTGAAAAATAGTGGGTTTGAGAGATCTCTAGTGCAGCACCCCCAGGTATATGCACAGTTTATTTAATATGCATTATACTGGGGGAGGTTGGGTTAGAGATCTGTTTGGACATATCTTTTTAGGATAGCAGAATTATGTACCCTGGTGGAATCATGTGTACTTAGTAGATGTCAAGGAATCTTGCAACTCAGCCTCTTGGCTGCAAAAAGATTTCAAATCAATAAACCAGTGATAGGTCGAACATATTTGTTGGACATGGTTAACTTATACTAAGTCTTGAGGCAGTGTATTTAATAAGTTTAAAACATTTCATTCTCCCAGATGTTTCATAGCTGCAGCACTTACATTCCACTCTCTCCTTATTGACTTCCATCTCGTAGGATTTGCCCCTCTGGATAACTTCTTGAGACATCTGCACACTTCCTGTTGGTAGACGTAAGGTGAAACACTACATCTCCATGAAATATTTTGATAATATGCAAATGACTTGCACATTTGCATAATCTATGCTTGGCCATTTACACCTTAAACTGACTTACACATGTCACAATGTTAACAGTCCAATCATTTACCACTTCAAAGAACTATGGCATTTTTGCATTAATTATGCAAATTAGGAAATTATTTGCATAATTGATATCTGTTAATGTTCTACCTTCAATTATCTACATATGTTACATGTATTTGAGTCCTATAATGGAAAACACTGCAAATATAGATTTTCCTCATTAATCATGCAAATTAAGTTCCAATTTACACAATGTGCATGTCTTTATGTACACCTCTGTCTAATCTACCTACAAACTCCTACAAACTAAATGTGATGGAAATCCATCATTCCTTTGTTCAGTTATTCACCTTGGAAGATTTTGACAACACTGCCCCTGCAGTTCCAGAGCAAGCTGCTATAGTGGGCCCAAACCTACACCAAATCTTCCATACATCACAAGCTATCTGCCAGTAAAAAATCAGGACCCTAGCACGTCCAAGACAAAAGATAGAAAAAACGGAAGTACCTTGCTGCAGTACCAAGGTCACATACCAGGGGGCCCAAACTCGACCTTGACCTTTGTCTTCCCAACTCCTACCGACATACCAAATATCATAATAATCCATCCAGAGGATCTTGAGTTATGCTGACTACAATGGTCCGGAAACACAAACAGACAGACAGACACACAGACACACAGACAGACACACCCAAAACTATATCTCCATTTTTCATGGAGATAATCAACACTTTCATTAAGTTATGATGTCCCCGTGGCACCACATGATGCCCCACATTATTACTGCATTATTGTAATTTATTGGTTTCATGCAATAAGGTAACATGATATTGTCTGAATGTAAAGAACTGAATACCTGATGAGAATTTGCTGATCAGCTTGGACAGTTGGACAGCAATATTAGGGCTGAACAGAATCATCACCAGGAACGCATACGACTGAAATGGAGAAAAGCAAACAAGTATCCAGCTGCAGTTGGCTAATCTGTGAGGGTATTATGTTAGATACTTTATTGTTACATTTTCACAATCAGAAAGTGTTAACGTTGGGTAACATAAATTCGGGATTTTTCCGATAATGGTTGACTGAAATCAATCTAGCAGAACAATAAACCATCCTTTTTTTCTATTATTCTGTCAGTATCATGTACTATCTTTGCACTAATCATATATATGGTAGATTTTGTCTCTAGTCGTGCTGACACCATAATATTTCAACTTGAAACTACCGTCCGCCGCACGCACAATGACGGTGCTGTCGGACAGGGGTGAACATTATTCGGGAGAGAAGATTCGTCTTGAATATCTTACCGCTAATTACATTTTATACAGCAGCTATTCGTTCCATCCTTGGCTTGAGGAGAGTGCTATGGATATAGACGTGTCCAAGTAAAAAAATACACGAAAAAACGGCCGTACCGCACACATCAGGTCTACGGGAACAACCCGTGTGTTGAGTCGGTAGCTATAGAACGTCAAAGTCGACATCCACCGTCATGGCAACGTGTACATTATTCATGGGAAGTTAGCTGGATGCCGTAGCATTGATAATACTACTATGTCCATGTATTCCTTGTTGTGTTAGGAGCAAACTTTGAGGAAAATATCTTCCTCAGTCCACAATCACACGCAACATTTAGACAAAAAAGTGTTCCTCACAAACCTTTGTCGTCTGCTTGACAACAGGATTCTGGGTAATGATATGGCGGCGGGAAAATACACGTGCCGTAGGTTGTAGCAACAAAGAGGGGTTTTGATGATTGATCACACTTAGAGTCCAATTGCAGGTCAGCAATTTTAAGAAAATAAG
Source organism: Branchiostoma lanceolatum (assembly GCF_035083965.1). Classification (NCBI taxonomy): domain Eukaryota; kingdom Metazoa; phylum Chordata; class Leptocardii; order Amphioxiformes; family Branchiostomatidae; genus Branchiostoma; species Branchiostoma lanceolatum. The sequence goes on from NC_089735.1 coordinate 17,263,734, forward strand.
TTGTCTTGTAAATGATTGTGTTTAGCAGGAAGCGGATGTGACATTTGTCTTATAAACCAGCCGACAACGATGTAGTGTGATTCTCCCACGAAGCCCTCAGACTGTTCCAATAAGGGACGGAGAGTTTTTGTCCTCGTCGCCTTCTAATGCATGCTTATCGAAGCTTTTCAGACAGTGTTCTGAATACGTTAGTCTGTCAAGTTTGCATTTCTAGCGGTATTACTGACGTTGCATCTAGCACATATCCCTAAATACCCCGTTTTCGAAAAATCCCGAATTTAAGTACCCCACAAATTTATGTTACCCAACGTTACATATCAAGACCTGTATCACAATAATCATCAATCTTCATCTCTCAAGTGTAGTGCTACCAAAACAGGTGTAATACCAATTTGGTGCACTGCACACCTCTATAGTGTTCCCACGTGACATTGCTTACAATGTCTGCCAACAATTTGATGTCCCTATTTGGACTTCAATGAATCATATTACTGAGTCAACGCATTTTTGGACATTTAAACTAAGATCATCATTTCTGACCCTCTCACAAAGACACACAAAAGTGTTGTGTATGCTTGAACTGCGTTCTGTGGAAATGCAAATAGGGACACCAACATGGAGATCAGCACCTGCTTGCTTCATTGACATGGGAAGTGATAGAAAATAAATGGGAACTTCAAGCCACATATATATATAAGGCCATGTAACCTCCAGCTCCTACATAGTAGGAGGCAAATTGTTAAAAACATGTAAGGCCTGCCTGCCTTAGCCCAAGACCCCCCCCACACACACTCCCTACTACTCTGCGGGATCATCTGGGGGTTAACTTGAAGTTGAAGTTAATATTAGATGTTGTAGAAATCTGCATATAACAAAGAGACTGATTTTGGATCCTTACATCTGTCTAAAGATTATTCAATATATCCAATTATGCAACTGAAAGACATAACGTTAGTTCACGTAAAACCAGGATTTTTTCGATACGAGTTAATTGAAACCAATCTGGCAGAACAATAAACCATCCTTTTTTCCTGTTATTCTGTCAATATCATGGATCACCTTTGCACTTATGCTATTTATGTTATATTTTGTCTCTAGTCGTGCTGATACCATAATATATTGTAATTTGAAACTACCGTCCGCCGCACGCAGAACGACGGTGCTCTCGGACAGGTGCTAACATTTTTTCCGGTGAGAAGATTCATCATTAATATCTTGCCGCTAATTACCTTTTATATAGCAGCTATTGTTCCCACCTTGGCTTGAAGAGAGTCATATAAACGTCTCCAAGCAAAAAATACACAAGACAAAACGGACATAGCTCACACATCAGGCCTTCATCGGGACGTTAGCTGGATGCCGTAGAAATGGTAATACTACTATGTCCATGTGTTTCTGCTTGTGCTAAGAGCAAACTTTGAGGAAAATATCGCCCTCAGTCCACTATCACACACAACATTTAGACAAAAAAGTGTTCCCCACAAACCTTTGTCGTCTGCTGAATATAGCAGGATTCTTGGTAATAAATATGGTGGCGGGAAAAGGCCGTAGTGCCGTAGCCATACATGTAGGTTGCAGCAACAAAGTGGCGTTTTTGATGATTGATCACACTTAGAGTCCAGATGCAGGTTAGCAAAAGAGATTCTAAAAAGTTTTCTTGTAAATAATTGTGTTAAGCAGGAAGCGGATGTGACATTTGTCTTATAACCAGCGAACAACCGTGTAGTCTGATTCTCCCACGAAGCCCTCAGACTGTGTCAATAAGGGACGGAGAGTTTTTGACGGCGCCATCTTCTAATGCATGGTTATCGGAGCTTTTCAGACAGTGTTATGAATACGTTAGTCTGTCAGGTTTGCATCGCTGGCGTTATAACTGATGTTGCATCTAGCACATATCTCTAAATACACCGTTTCAAAAAATGGGGAGTTTATATTACTCCGCGAGTTTATGTGAACCAACGTTATAGACTTACTACAACAAAACTGGCAGGGGAGAACACAGCAGCAAATGTACAGAGGATGGCGTTCATCAGGGCACGTAGAAGGAGGGCGTTCCTCACTGCTGTCTGCAAGTAAAAATTATAGTCAGGATTCTTATGATTACAGGAATGGATAAGTTATGACCAGGGTTTCGATATATCCAGCCAAATGGCTGCATTCAAATATATCCATGGATATCATGATCTTTTATAGGCTACATGGGATTAAAATTTCTTTATTCTCCGATTTGCCTTTTTTAAATTCTTCATTTATCAAGAAGAAACAGGCCTCGTGTACGGTTTTAGGATAAGAACCAGTCACAAAATACTGATATAATTTTTGCATCAACAGTTGAAAAAAATACTTTACAACATATTTCTTGCTGTTACAGTACAGTATTTCCATTCATTAATGAACTAAAAGTTGATTGTCTGAAACACTGAACAGCCTGATAATTGCTGTCTTTATGGTGTGGGCACATTACAGTACAGGATGTCTTTTTCTTTTTTCAAAGTTTTTATTTTGCCTGCGTGCTCCATTATTTGTATGTTCCTGCAAATAAATCCTGAAATCAAGATTATAAAAATTACTGAAAATTAGATTGTAAAAATTGGCCATGACACACTGGCTATGAATGATATGTGAGAGCAGGAATTAAACAACCTCACCTTGTTCTCTGAGTTCTTGATGGACTCCTCCATGATTTGAGGGTTGCGAAACATGTGCAGTACTACTAAGGCCTGCAGATATTTATTTTAAAGACAGAGAAAACAACAACATTACTAACTGGGGAAGCTTCAGAATCTGTAAAAAGTTAAAACTGAAATTTCCAACACAACTTCATTAACAAATAGTGAAAGATTTCCTGAGTCCAATATTTCCTGTCTTCATTTAATTTAGGAAGAGTACTGATCATGAGTGCTCTGGCAACAACAGGTAGCTACTGTAGATTCATACAATCATGTACATCATACTTTTTTCCAGTGCCATCTGCCCATCCTTCCAGAAAATGAGAGGCTACATCTTCTTTTGTAAGTTTGATCTGTTTCTGTCTGTATCAGAAAACCAATGCTTGTTCCTGGTGTATCAGATTATTAGCCTGAGTGTCATCCTACGTGTAGTTTAGTTCTAGTCCCTTCACCAACCAAGGGAGGGAAAGCCTTGAACTAACTAGGATGAAACTAAGGCTAGTAAATTATGCCTTTGATTTTCCCTTCTGTGTTTAACTTTGGGCTATGATGAACAAATCTGGGATCACATTTGTGTGCAAATATCAAGTTTTTCTTCTTCCATAAGATGGCAAGGTGGTCTTGTTGATAGGGTTGTTGACTTACAATACAAAAGGTTCTGGGTTCAAATCCCTAGCACTTTACACCCATCTCCTCACTTAGTGAAGATAAGCAATTATAATCTGTTAGTGATGTCATCTTGCATTGTCTTGGATCAAGGAGGTTTAATCAACCTCCTTGCCTTAAGGCAGTTACGCCATGTTGATTTGATTATATGGATGACATCCCATAGCTATAGGAACTCCAAAACCGATGCGAGCATGGATGCAAATAAAAAAAAGTTCCTTCATTATGGAATCTATGTGGTCAGAAAGGCTGAGCAAATGACTGAACAAATAATTAGTAATTCTTTGATTTTGCATTTGACTTTGCCATTCTTCATTAATATTCTGTTTTCCGCAATATATTCTTTATATTTATGGCATATATTTGTTCATTTTGCAGCTACTTAGATGATTTACAGTGTGATTGAAACCTTTTCTTTTTCTTTAAACGGACGAAAACTGATGTGCGAGGATGTCATCAATATAATAGAATCAACATGGCCTTATGCTAAACAAACAGCAGATACACTTAATACAGTCTTCTCTTACCTGTGCTAGGCTCAGGACAATGATACACACACAGAACAGCACAATGGCCAGGACAAAGTCAGGAAATGTTCCCATCAAGGTAAACTGAAAAAGTAGACAAATCATGTAATCGCTTCATACTAGCTTGAACAACCAATATGTGATTTCTTTGTCAATGTTTTGGCAACTTTTTTCTACCACACTTAATGAACTACTAAATTTAAAATCTTCTTGTTGCAATGTGACATAACAACAATGGATGCGTTGTGGTGGTGGTGGTGGTGGCCTGCATTGTTGACAGATGAAGGAGGCAATGATGATGATGATGAAATGTGACTGGACTCTACTGCTCCTTGCTGAGAGGCACTGGCAGAGTTCTCTAACTACAATTTTGCTGATTACAAGTCTGACACTTTCTAAAGAGTACCATTATTTTGATGGATAATTAAGCACAAAGAGGGTTTGAGAATTGATGGATGGATGGCAACTGTCTCCTGTGCTATAGACTAGCTAATACACACACAGATGCAGATTCAGCCATCAGGCTGCCATATGCTTCTTTGTGCAATAAACCAATACTTATACAAACCGATACTACTACCTCCTGAATTCTGTCACTTAGCAGTTGGCATTCCAATCAAGTCAGGATAGAAGGGTAAAAAGGAAACAAAAAAGACCCGTGCAGACAGCAGAATGTTGTCTTAGACTTAACTATAGACTGTTGAATAAGACCAGAATGTTGTCTCAGGTGAAGTTATTTGGAATGGAAACTGCAACTGCCTCTGTGAAAATGAAGGCGTCCTCGGTGCAGGTGGTACAGGTATCCTCAAGGTACTAGACTTCTAAGTAATACTATATATCTTGGAGCCGTGACTCACAGTAAAGGGTAGAAATGTGATGATCATCATGATGAGGAGGTTGAGTAGCGTGGTTACGTCATCAGCATGTTGTACGATCTGGAACAACCTGGAATGATAAATAACTTACAGGTAAAATATGAAATAAAGAAGCACCGTACTGTTCAACAATGTTGTTTGCACATCCATAACTGTTATGGATGTGCCTTTATCAAACATTGACATTCATTCTGCCAAACGGCCACTTTTCATGGTCCAGGAGGGTTACAACATTGTAATTTTGGTTACATCCCTATGTTCCAACACCCCTTAAAAGGGCATATTGTGATCGGAACAGAAACATTCACTGTTTTTGGTTGAATCTACCTTATTACACTGCACTGTAGCAATATTCATCACGTATGAATGCGACTTTCTAGGGGCGTGCGATTGTCTTGAAAAAAATATATACGCAATTCCCACCGACTTGTCCGCCATTTTGTCTGACACTCCGGCGAACCACCGAACACGCGATCGAATGCACGATGTTCTGAAGTTTGTTCACTTGTGGTGATTTTCCTGTGACGCTCGAACTCCGACCGCAACAATCGATTCGGTTATTTCATAGGGTTCTACGCTGGCTTATTTGCATAATATAAAATGGGGGCCGATAAATAATATGCAAATAAGCCAGATTTTGCGCATTTTGCATTTTCGTCATTTATTAATGATGGAAAATTTGAAGATTTTTCAAATTCTGAATGTTAGTAGTTTTTGACCACCAGATTCTACAATACTGTATTGTCTCGAATAAAGTACGCACTTTTTAAACATTTCAAAATTCAAAAGGCATCACAAGTCATTGCTAAAGTCAGGGTGCGTACTTTATTTGAGGTTATTGCCAGGACAAATTGCTTAATCAAGCCAGCAACCCAGCTGTGGTGCAACAATGCATGGCTGAATACCTGCCAATTTGAGAAGTTTGTAACCTGTCGTAGGCAATCCTCAAGTTTGCAGAGACGATGCTGGCGGAGTAAACAAGAGAATCTTTTATGAATCTAAGAAATGGCATTATGTAGAAGTCCTTGATTTAAGAAAAATGACCTGGAGAAAATAGAAGGAACACCATAAATTTGAATTTATCCTGTTCAAAATGTGTTCAAAATCAGTGGAGAAGGGGTGCGTACTTTATTTGGGGTTTTTGACTTTACATTTCAGTTCTGCAAATTTGTCTGGAACTAGCCCCAAATGAGGGGTGCGTACTTTAATTGGGGTGCGTACTTTAATCGAGAAAATACGGTATGCCCCTTTAATGTTCCAGCACCCCCTAACTCTAACCGTTAGTTAAACCAGCCGACTAATACATTGTATATGGGTGTTGGAACATTGGGCTGTCCCAGTAACAACTAATCTATATAAGAAGTTGAAATAAGGATACAAACAAAATCTTTGAATTATTGAAAGGAGCATGCTGACCTGAGTCAGCGAGTGAGTAATTGGAAGGATTAATGCTGCTTCCTACTGTACTCAGATCTGGTGCTGGCTTACTTACCAAACATGTGCAGACCAGGATATGGCCACCACAAAGAAGGACAAAATGTAGATGAAAATCTTGGGTAGAAGCTGATAGAAGATGACCTCCCTTAAGTTCTGTAAAAATAAGAAACAAATGATATCGATTACAAGTTCAGATGGGTGTCACCAGGTATTCCAAGTATTTGCCAATATATTTTGATACAAGTTACAGATCGAGGGACATATTTGATTAATAACCACAAGTTTAACTAAAGTGTCAAATGAATACTCATTGTCAAAGTAACACAGATGACACCACATAAGACATTTGACCAAAAGTCTCCAGATTGGGCAAAAAAATTTTAAAGAAAAAGATTGATTTTCAAGGATTTTACGGTTGCACTATAATCATATTTCCATTTTGGGCGTCCACTGTGTAACGCAACTTTGACCTCTGCCCATCAACAGTGAATTAGAAGAGCTTAACTATAGCTACAGACCTTACAGAAAAAGGCAAGCAGAAAATAAAAGACCAAATCACACAGGCCATAAAAATGCCTGTCGTACGACCGCGCGGGCCGGTTCGCACCCAGGAAAAAAGCGGACGTACATTTTGGTAGCACGTCCAAAAATTTTTCCAGTGTGAATCAGGTTGTGGTTGATCCCGAATAGTAACACATGAGTGACAGTAATTTCTAAACAGAGCCAGATGAGCGATCAAGGAAACGGGCTGCCTCACACGCGGAAATAACGTGGCGATCAGGGATACAAATCTATATACTTTTCCCACAGTGCAATACTAGTAGGCATGACTTTCCCTTAATCCCGAAAAAGAAAAAAAAGGAGTTAATCATCAGAGTTCTTCTCAATGTAACGTTGGTTAACATAAATTTGCGGGGTAATTAAATTCGCCATTTTTAGGAACGGTGTATTTTAGGGATATGTGCTAGATGCAAAATCAGTTATAACGCCAGCAATGCAAACCGGATAGACTAAGGTATTCAGAACAATGGCTGAAAAGCTTCGATAACCATGCATTAGAAGTTGGCAACGTCAAAAATTCTCCGTCCCTCATTGACAGAGTCTGGGGGCTTCGTGGGAGAATCACACTACACGGTTGTTTTTTGCTGGTTTATAAGACAAATGTCACATCTGCTTCCTGCTAAACACAATTATTTACAACTTGAAGACAACTTATTACAATCTCTTTTGCTAACCTGCAACTGGATTCTAACTGTGATCAATCATCAAAACTCCTCTTTGTTCCTACAACCTACGGCACGTGTATTTTCCCGCCGCCATATTATTACCCAGAATCCTCTTGTCAAGCAGACGACAAAGGTTTGCGAGGAACACTTTTTTTCTAAATGTTGCGCGTGATAGTGGACTGAAGACAATATTTTCCTCAAAGTTTGCTCCTAACACAACAAGGAACACATGGACATAGTAGTATTACCATTGCTACGGCATCCAGCTAACTTGCCATTAATAATGTACACGTTGCCATGACGGTAGATGTCGACTTTGAGTGACGTTCTACCGACTCAACAAACGGGATGTTTCCAAAGGCCTGATGTGTGTGGTACGACCGTTTTGTCGTGTATTTATTTTTCTTTGGTCACGTTTATATGACCTTGGCACTCTCTTCAAGTCAAGATGGGCACAACAGCTGCTGTATAAAAGCTAATTAGCGGCATATATTAATGACGAATCTTCTCTCCCCGAATAATGTTCGCACCTGTCCAAGAGCACTGTCATTCTGCGTGCGGCGGACGGTAGTTTCAAGTTGAAATATTATGGTGTCAGGACGACTAGAGAGAAAATCTAACATATATAGCATTTAGTGTAAAGGTAATACATGATACTGACAGAATAACAGGAAAAAGGATGGTTTATTGTTTTGCCAGATTGATTTCAATCAACCATTATCGGAAAAATGGTGATTTTATGTTAACCAACGTTACCAAAGAGGTTATACGTTACCAAAGATGTTATAGGTCCTGAGGATAGGAGAAAATTCTCAAGGGAGCGAAAAACAGGTCATCCAGCCTGCGATGGGGCCAATCAGTGAGAGGATGTGACAGGTTCGTAGCTAGCTGATGTCCCTGGTCAGTGGGGAACGGGGTTTTTTCGCGTGAAGAATGTTCGCGTACGCGTGGAAATGGAGAATTTATTCATAGGTTAAAAATATCAAAGTAATTTTATCATCAAAATATTTCTCCCTTGGGAATAGACTTGAGCCCCTTGGGAATCAACTTGTTTTTTTGTATTTTTCAAATTTCAAAAATCCTTTGAAATTTTTTGGGTCTGAAACCTTAGACTTGTAAACCTTCAATTCCCTTCTGATCAACTAATTAGCGTATTTTAACGAGCAAATGATCAAAATTACTGGCAAACTTTTTCCCTGCATGGGTGTGGGCAGGGTGTGGTGTGGTTTGGTGTGTGCTATTCCCAAGGGACTCAAGTCTATTCCCAAGGGAGAAAAATTTTGATGATAAAATTACTTTGATATTTTCAACCTTTAGATAAATTCTCCATTTTAAATTTTCCACGCGAAAATTTTCCGCGCGAACGCGAAAATTCTTAACGCGAACAAAACCCCAACCCGGTCAGTGCAACCAGTCCAGATCTACCAGATCCTACAATGATGTGTTGTGTACTAGATCCTACAACGACGGGTAGACAACAGTTTCTGGCGAACAGGACAAGACTTTGGAATTTCTCGTCACAGCGCAGCGAGAGGCAATTTGTCAAACCCTTAGCAGCGACAGTCTCTCTGATTGCGGGAGGGGGCGGAAAAGGTGATCCTCCCAGAAGATCTTATCTGACCTCCCGTGGAATCTTGGACTGGTTACTACTAGGCTCGTGAGTAACGTTCCAGGCATACCAAGCCGGCATAGCTGGGATTAACGGAATTTTTTTGAACTAAATACATAATATAACTGTTTTACGTCCTCCTGAAGCGTCGCCAAAAACAAGCAGTCAGAAAACCTTTCACCGAAACATCTACTTAAGAACTGCAGATTATAACACAATTGGCTAAATGTTGAGTTGAATTGAACCTTGGAGTGAGGTCTCAGTTAAAAATCTATTTTATCATTGACCTCCTTGATTGAACATGTCCTACCTTGTCTTCCGGTATCTCTGTATGGGCTACTGGCAGGATCTGTGGAAAATAAGAAACTGTCAATCTTCCTCTCTTCTTCTTTTCTCTCTTTTTTTACATGGAAAGATCGAGGGAGACAGAGAGAGAGAGAGAGAGAGAGAGAGAGAGAGAGAGAGAGAGAGAGAGAGAGAGAGAGAGAGAGCCCTCTCTGAGTCATCATGTCCAACTCAATCACATGGTTACTCCTACTTCCGGGTTGGCGCCTTTTCTACAAACCACCTCAGATCACGACCCGAAGGAAGGGACATCGAAAAAGAAGAAAGGGACAAGTTTTGCCTCAGTTGCCACTGTGATATTCTTACCATTACGGTTGCCACAATTGAGAAGATGGCATCGCTGTAGGCCTGCATTCGGCCGGCACTCTGGACATGGCCATGGTCTTCTGCTGTCGACGCCATCTTGCAGTGTGGTTACGTAGAGTTACCAGGTTATGGGGATGGTACATTTATGACGTCATCTGGGTATGGTGTTAGGGTAAAAGGAAGGAAATCAAAACATTAAGTAGACTAGAAAGGCAACAATTTCGAGAGAATGCAGGATATTTCCCTCCATTAATAAAGGAAGTATGAAATATGACCTTTCTGCATAATACAAAGTAGGTCCTGACATTAGCATGACACACATACCATTAACCATTAGTTATATTCATAATTCCTAAAGCTAACCAGTAGGAAATTCTTACCATTGACCACAAAACACATATAAGGTTTCTACATAAGTCATGCAAATGAGGTCCTCATTGACGTAATGCACATACAGGTGTAACCTTTCCTAAAGGAACCTACAGCTCCAATATAACATCCGCACCATTTACCATAAGGGAACTATACGTTTCTGCATACTAGTACATGTACATCATGCAAATGAGGTCGTCATTAGCATAATGCACATGCAGGTGTAAGCACCTTTCCTAAAGGTACCTACACCTCCAATATGACATCCGTGGCATATACCGTAAGGGAAATATAAGTTTCTGCATAAATTATACAAATAAGGTCCTTATTAGCATAACTTACATTAAGGTGTATTAACCTTTCCTAAAGGGCACACCTCCAATATGACATCCGTAGCACTTACCGTTACGGTCAGGGAACTATGAGTTTCTGCATAGATAATGCAAATGAGGTCCTCATTAGCATGATTCACCTTTAGCTGTACCGGTATTCCCATATCCTAAAGGTACTTACACCTCTATTATGACATCCGTGGCATTTACCGTAAGGGAAATATAAGTTTCTGCATAAATGCAAATGAGGTGCTCATTAGCATAATTCACCTTTAAGTGTATTCACCTGTCCTAAAGGTACCTATACCTCCAATATGACATCCGCAGCATTAACGGTAAGGGAAATATAAGTTCCCGTATAAAAAATATATATCATGCAAATTAGGCCCACATTTGCATAATTTATATTCAACTATGTTCAATGTCACATAACTTCCAAATGCCACAAGTATGAAATTCCAGTTATCTACCAATATGGAATAACAATATTTTCTAATTAATTATGCAAATTATGTCTTCATTTGCATAACTTATATCTATCAATGTCCCTTTATTACTCAGTTACACATGTACATATGTTGCATTTTTGAACTGTCGTACCATTGAACAGAGTGGGTTTATAAAATTCCTCCATTAATTATGCAAATCAGATTCTAATTTGCATCATCACCATTTCATGATATCAAGTAACATTTAAGCTATCCACATAATAGAAACAAGTATACAGGTTTGGTTGTATATACCTCTGTGGAATGACCACAACCTGTTGGGTCCCTAGGGAAATTATGACCCAGTTTTGTAACCAACAGGTGACACCTGTCATAAAATGCCTAGAATGGAAATATAGATAATCCTCATTACGTATGCAAATTCAGTCCCAATTGTGTACATCTCTTTCTAAGCTACCTGCATAGTAGATAACATGACAATCTGTTGCTCCTTTCTTCAGTTATTCTCCTTAGAAGATTTCGACAAATACGCCATTGCAGTTCCAGTGTCACATACCAGGGGGCCCAAAATCGACCTTGACCTTTTTCCTCCCAACACCTACCCACATACCAAATATCATTACAATCCATCTGGACGTTCTTCAGTTATGCTGACTTTAAGCATCCGGACACACACACGTACACACACGCAAACACACACGCAAACACACTCAAAACAATATCTCCATGAAAATATATTTTTTATGGAGATAATTATGCAAATTCTTTATTAAATTCTTTATGCAAATGAGCTCCTCATTAGGATTATACACATGCAGGTGTACTACTTGCAATTGTCCTAAAGGTACCTAGACCTCCAATATGACATCCGTATCATTTACCGTAAGGGGAATATAAGTCTCTACATTACCAGTAATAGACCTACCACCTTACATCTACTTGGTTTTGTGCCAGAAGAAGAAAGAAGAAGAAGAAAGAAGAAAAACACGCTAGCAAAAACAATTCATTTCCTCCCTGTATAGAGAGGGAAATATAAAAAGCCTGCTATACTATGCTAAATATGCCCCGAAGTCAAGTTCTCACAGGACTCTCCTTTGTTGTATCCAGTTAGGTATCCTTCTGTCAGTAATAAGGCTGTAATATCATCATCATTATCAACGTGCTCGTGGCACCTCCTCGAACACTAGGCCTCTATTTTACGTCCCTTCCGAAAGACGGCGCAGGATTGCCTTCCCCTGATTCGGACCGGGGTTCCATTTTCCAAGTCATTGGAACCAGGAGCCCAACTGTGAAGCCGCTATCAACTGAGCTACACTTTGGGGCAACAATGCCCTGTTATTGGATAGAAATTTATGGGAGAACACCTGATATACAAAATGTACAATGCAAAATTTGCTGACAAAACACAAACTTTAAACTTCTACAAAATGGACCAATCTCCGTAAAAAATTCTGAGAAGTCGAAGATGAAACAGGTCGATGCAAGGCATATACACAAACAAACTCATTGAAGGATTTTTTTACCGAATAGAAATGTTGTAGCAGATATAGATATAACGCTATACTCTCCAAGCAGAGCTAGGGTTTCGGCTGGTTTTTGACGTGTTTTTAGGCGTTTTTGTCATGCCTTCTACTTTGTCATCGTTTTTGTTGTGTCGCCAACCCAAGCTCTGCAGGCACTGACCTCGGGGCGGGGCAAACCTATTTACTTCCATTGAAGAAAGGTGGCAGTACTCCTCCCCGAGAACCATTGGATTATCATTAGTGGTAAGAATTTTACTGCCCCGGATTATCACACATCCGGCAAGTGTAGAGCGGCATTTACCGGGCCGCGCCGGTCCCCCGCTGACTGCCCTATTCATGCGACAGGCTGGTGTCCACGATCCCACGCCGGTATGATCATTGATAGCATCATAACGTACATTTCCATTGGATACCTTGGGTTGGCGACACAACAAAAACGATGACAAAGTAGAAGGCATGACAAAAACGCCTAAAAACACGTCAAAAACCAGTCGAAACCCTAGCTCTGCTTGGAGAGTAATAACGTTACACCTGGGATCCGAACGGACCCCATACGGACGGATCAGGGTGATCATCGCCATACATATGGATCTGGACGCAATTTGCACAATTAATGAGGAATAATTAGCGAGAAAATCACACTAAAACAAGGAACTTACAATAGTAGAGAGTAAATTACTCGGATCATTAAATTCTAAATCTGTTTAATACGGAGTTATGAGATCATCGATTTCTTGTTCACCATAACATAGTGGCACCATTATCGTCTGATTTATTCAAAGCGTCATTTATCTTAGAAACGCGTGGACACAGCCAAAAGTATAAAACCCATGGGAAGAAATATCAGCTCTTCCAAAAAGATCAATGCACGGTGTGTAACTTTTTCCGCCTGTTTAACGCCTTGCGATCATATATCTAAAGAGATATATCCCCCTAGCATGCCTAGCGCAACTCTTCATCATGAATCTATGATGAAGATTTGCGCTAGGGGGGTCAATTATCGTCCACTTGAGTATTTCCCCTTCTAGTGCTCTATCGGAATAACATAGATCAGAAAAATTGCACATTGTCTACAGACATATGATTGTAACGTCACTATGTTTGTCCCACCGCTTGCTTGACGAAGTTGAACAAAACAATTAATGTTGCGCGTTCAATTTGACAAACACTATCCGACACATGAAATTCACGTGATAAAGGCATGACAACAATATTTTGATGTGCCAAAACGTTGTGTTGGTGCGGGGGTAGCTGGGATTCATCAAGTCTTACTATAAAAAAGTTACTTTGCAAAAGTTTCAAACCTCCAAATTGCCATGGGTAGTAACAAAGAAAGTTTGACGTCAGGTACATTTTAAAAGGTTGCTATTAACAAAGAGTTAGCCTGAATAAAGTTATGGTGTCTAATTTACTGCTATTTCGCTGGATGCAAATCTATTTCATGACTAAGGATTATACTTAGGTTGTTCTTCATTGTTCACGAGGCTTTTCTGAGTGAGTGAGTGAGTGAGTGAGTGAGTGAGTGAGTGAGTGAGTGAGTGAGTGAGTGAGTGAGTGAGTGAGTGAGGAGTGAGTGAGTGAGTGAGTGAGTGAGGAGTGAGTGAGTGAGGAGTGAGTGAGTGAGTGAGTGAGGAGTGAGTGAGTGAGTGAGTGAGGAGTGAGTGAGTGAGTGAGGAGTGAGTGAGTGAGTGAGTGAGTGAGTGAGTGAGTGAGTGAGTGACTGAGTGAGTGACTGAGTGAGTGACTGAGTGAGTGACTGAGTGAGTGTATAAGGTTATACTTTTGGTATTTTACCCTGAATGTAACTACATTTTCATTACCTCCATGAAGGAGTTTTACCTCATACGGAGGTATTGTAATTGGTTGCTGTGTGTTCGCAGCTATAACTCAAGGTCCCTTTGATACATTTATATGTACTTTGGCATGTCGTCTGTTGGTATACGTGAGATCAGTGATGCGCACTGATTTTAGGCACCTTAGCAGTATTTCTAAAACGATACGACGTTTACACAGTTTCTCATCGGATATGAAGGGACCTCTAAATACAAAATCTCTTTCCACAGCTTGTCTTATACGAGGGTGTCTATAACAAACGTATTTTTTTATCATAGCCAGGTTCACTGTTTTGTCTGCACTGGACTGGGCACAGAGAAACTGCGACAAGCTATGATGATGTAATGAGTTGAAATTTGGCACAAATGTAAAGGAACATCTCTTCTTGACACTGATGTAGAGTAGAATAGAGTAGAGTACTAGTCAGAGTAGAGTAGAATTTTCGGTCTGGTAGGACTGTTCCAGTTTTAAATAGACCGCTCTTCATAGTTACCTTCGCCGAGAAGGTTATGCAGAGGGTAGCGTTTGTCTGTTTGTCTGTTTGTCTGTTTGTAGTGGACCATCATAACTCAAGAACGCCTGGATGGATTGTCTTGGTATTTGGTATGTTGGTAGGTTTTGATGAGACCTAAAAACGATGAGATTTTGGGCCCCCTAGCGGCTTCTTACGGTACTGCAGCGGAACTTCCTGTTTTGATATCTCGTGTTCTGGACATGCTATGGAACTGATTTTTGAGTTTTGAGTGGTAGATAGCTCTTTGGACAGAGAATAAGTGGTGTGGGTTTGGGCCCCCTAGCGGCTTTTTTGGAACTGCAGGAGCAGGTTTTGCGTCTGACTTTGAAAGGGAATAACTCAAGAAGGGCTTGATGGATGGTAATGATTTTTGGTAGGTAGATAGCTTGAGTGATGATGTACATGATTAGACACCTCTTATGCAAATCAGTATCTAATTTGCATACTTAATTAGGAAAGTTTATACATCCGCCAAATTCCATGATAGGACTCTGAAACATGTGACATATGTAACTGAGGAAGAGAGGAATATCAATTGATATGAACTATGCAAATGAAGACCTCATTTGCATAATTAATGAGGAAATACTATAACAAGATGGGCTTGATGGATGGTCATTATTTTTGGTATGTAGATAGCTTGTGTGATGCTTAGTATGATTGGACAATTTATATGCAAATCCGATTCTAATTTGCATAATTAATGAGGCAAATTTAAAAATCCGCTTTGTTCCATGATATCACTATTCAAATTGTAACTGAGGAAGAGAGGAATGTTTATAGATAGAAAATATGCTAATGTGGGCTAATTTGCATACTTAATGAGTAACTTCTCTAATTCCACACTGGCAAATGACGGCAATTTCATACATTCAATACTTTTTTTTGGCATCGGGACGTTATGTGAATGTAAACATCGTTGAATCAAATTATGCTAATAAGGGCCTCGTTTGCATAATTAATGAAAAATATTAGCATAACCTTCTTTGTTGAGCTCATAATTTGTTTAGCTCATACTTTGGACATGTTATATTTTAAGACAATCAACTGGTATGATTTATAATTGACGAGAAACACTCCTAATACATCAGTCATAAAGGTTAAAATCATTTGGCGAAGGTATGAGGTCGTGGAACTCTAGTTGTATCTCAATCTGTTTTTCACATTAATATCAGCGACTGAGTTGACTTCAAATTGACCACACGCATGACCACACAAGGACACCAAGGACATCCCATATTAACGTCCTTGCTGTAATTTTGTTCGTGCTCCCACAGGGACAAATGGAATATCCCTATATGTCAAAGGTCATCCAACATGGTAGCCAGCCGTTTGGGTGTGAAAGCAGTCATTGTGTGAGAAAGACTTACTCCTGGGTTTGAAACTAAACCCTTCTCACTACCAACTTTGTACATATCGACGTGAGTATATTTTACTCCTTTGAAACAGAGGGTTTGAAGCCTGATATAAACTGCCTACACTGGAGGTTAGGCATTTTTAAATATGTTGTGGGGTGGGGGGCATGTTGACATGAACACCATGTGGCCAAAAAACGGTAGTGTGTCATACCAAGGAGGTTTAAAACCTCCTTGGTCATACTGTAAACTGTATTATATTCATCGTACATCGTCGTTTTATTTATTACGTACATCGTCAAACTTGCCTTAACTGAACTTCTTTGTCGAGCAAATGCAGCTACTAGTATGGTGCATTCATTTTGTTGTTGGTGTTGTTTAACGTTAACATTAACATGATTAATGACCCGCCCTCGAGGTCTATATGGTGTGATCAAGGAGGTGGTGTGATATGTTAGTATAATCACTCAGTGTGCAAAATACTTTTGATTTCTTGAAATCATATTTTGTAAGTACATAGTATTACATAGCCTTCTAGTTTTTACAATATTATTAGAGTCCATTCCAACTCACTGCAAAGGTTGTTATAACATAATTTTGAAATATTTTCAATTTATTGGAATTATTTGTGTAAGAGATTTGATACTTTTGAAATGTTTTGAATGTAATTTCAACTTTAAAATATTTCTAAAGTTTTCTAAAACTTAAGAAATATTCATGATGTAGAATATGATATTTGCAACAGTTTCTAAATACTGCTAACAGCATTCTACCATTATTTAAATTTTTTTACAATTTCTTACCATTCTTTACCATTATTTGTAACATCTACAGAAATAGGTCAGAGGGCTGGGAAGAAAGCAATTCACACAGCATTGCGAAGTATAGGGAAGAATGCTTTCCTCAAAGGACCAAGTAGTGTCCTGCAGTGAAGTCTAAAGATGTACAAAAGCAGACAGAAGGGCCAGATTAGCACCTACTTGGGGGCAATCATCATTCTACCATTGTTAAAGACCCCAGTAAAACTATATAAATACAGGATAATGTAAACTATGGGCTTCAGTATGCATCTGGCAGCCGTACAGTGCACATCAGTGGAGGTCTGGCTGAGAGGGTTTACCATGTACAACTACAAGTTACTCTTCAAGTTATGTTTCAAATCTATAGACAACAGATAAGAATTTGAAGTATGTCTACACATAAAGAAGTTAGCTTGAAGGACAGTTAGCCAAGGAATATAGGCAACACTGGCTTACGATTTAGTTTCAGACATTGGCTAGCAGTTATATGTACTGTTCTACAGAGCTTACTTTACTTACACAACTTACTTTTTCTATTGCGTTGACCCAAAAATTGACCTGGAACATCAGCAATTATCCCATAGGAACCAATACTTAATGGATGATTCCCATCATGTATCACACTTCATGGGTCTTCATGAAGGGACACTACTAGTACTCAATTCCTAGATTATAAATGGTTCATTTATTTGTTCAACTGTGAATAATTTTGACAAATTGGTTGATTTTGTCTTCAAAAAGATGTTTTTTTTTACAAAATAACATCCGCTTCTGGGGGTGCATTTAACTTGAGTTTTCTCTGAACATGTTTCCAGGACTGTAGTGTAATCAACAATGGGTCGGTTGAAGAAAAGACACAACTGGAGGGCACGTCAAGGAGCGGAAATTAAGATCGACAACACTGACACTGAGGGCATCCAGATTGAACTTAAGGGTAAGAGGGCAAATTTAAGATCACCATGGCTACTAGTGATGAGTAGGTATGTGGATATGATCTAGTTTTTATCCTACGATGTCGTTGAAGCATCAAAGTATAATTTTTCCCCATACTAGTAGTTAATTAAATCGAAAATAGTGCAGTGCACAGAAACATGTTCATGTCACCATTGTTATTGACAACTGCACACCTAACTGTAACATAGGTTAGGGCTGTGAATGTTTGTTGTTTGGATGAGGGTGGGTGGTGTAGAGGACTGCAAAACAAGGGGCTTTGACTTGAGGGCATGCCCCCCTGGGAAATTTGATACATTTCAACCCTATGAAATGGTGTTTCACACATTTTTCAGAAGTAAAATTGTTAATTCTAATGGTTAAATCTGTCATTTGAAGCTTATGAAAAATACGTTTTCATCAATTTCATGTCATGAAGTTTAGATTTTGGGACGGAAGGGCATTTTTGTTCTGACAATCAAATTTCCATCCCTGGACAGAGGGAAGTGAGCAGGTACTGGTACAGAAATTTAGAACTTTAGGTGCAAGTCCAGACCTGTGCTAGTACATGTACCTGTACCTGAAAGATTTGTCAGTTTGTAAGTAATCTATGATGATGACAAATACTGCAACATTTCATCTCATGTTTATTTTGACTTTAGCTAGTTTAGGTATGAAAAATTCTGATTCTCATGCATGCAGAGAACAAAAAAAAATGTTTGCAAGAGATCTAAGAATCTGCTGATTTCAACATCCATACAATCTTATTTAGCTTTAGTCTTTTCCCTGTCATAAATTTTATATTTATCAGCAGAATGGCATTGCAGCCACAAAATTGTGTCTACTTGAGTGTGATTTTATTGAGGTACAGCACCAAGTAAAAGTACAAAGATTTCCATGGCATTGCACAAGTAGCCAATACATGTTACTGACAAGATGTAAATCACATACCATACAAATTGAACTACTAGAATAGTACATTGTAACTTGAACATGTACTGATGTTTGAAATTCTTGTTTGCTTGTAAACTATAAGGGAATGTCACCCTCACTCAACTTTTATAAAGATTAGAATGTATAATTTTGCCCCTAATACTTTTGTTTAGACAATATTCAAGATTCTTTCCATCTAGATGAAGATACCTGATGTAGATGATTCAAGATCTAGATTTGTAGATAGATATGTCTGAACCAAAAATAACAGAAATTGTAAAAACGAGAAGCAATAGAAATGATAAAGCTTCTGTTGCCTTGTCCTGTTTGAAAATATAACAGTAGGGATGAATGAGTTTTTTGTTTCTGGGGAAAGTTTCTTACAAAAGATTTTTTTGTCTCTTGCCATAGTGTGAAGGTTTGAAACCTGCTTGGGTTCAATTGTCAGTTGGGTTGTGTGCATTCTTTAAGATAAAGATGAGTACATAAAGCTGGTGGCCCAGTGTATGGAGACACTTAGGGCAATAAAGCCTCTGGCTGCAAACCTCTGCACACAAAAGAACCCAACACACATATCAAGAAGACTAGGGGTGACCTAGAGTGGTTGGCTAAAATTTCAGGCCATAGCAAAGCCAAAGTGCACTAGTAGTAGTATACTTACCCGGTAGTCTAGACTCAAGCTACTTCAAAAAGCATCATGCTTCACATCAGTTTAAGATGACTGCTTTACTATTGCCTTACTATGGTCAAACTTTTGTGAAACACCTTATCAAACATGCAAAGCAATTATTAAAAGTTATTAACATGGCTGAATATGATGGGCTCATACTTTAAAGCATCTGTATTTGTAGATAACCAATGAAAAATGTATCTCCTCCAGACAGAGAAGCTGTGTCAGGGATTGATGCCTGTAATGCCCTGGTGCTGCCGTCTCAGAAGAGAAAGGTGAAAAAGGTGGAGAAGTCAAAACTGCCCCAGCAGAAACCGCTTAGCAAGAAACAGAAGAAATTGCTTCAGAGGAAGATTGAGCAAAAGGAAAAGAAAGCAAAGGTAGGGATTTTTTTCTTTATTTTCAGTAGTTTCCTTTATGCATGTAGCCCAATAAGTATTTGTAGAGTTAGTCTGATTTCAGCATGAGATTTAAAGAAGAAGTTGTAGACACTCCTCTTGGATCTTTCAGTTTATGCTTTTGTCCACAGCTGAATAGAAATAGACAACAAGTGTTAGCTGTGCTGTTCACCCATCCAACTTTCAGCAATCAGTGATGCCTTACAGCACTATACCTTTGCTTCTCTTACTTGCAGAGAGCAGACTTACTGGACTCTTTGTCTCACGTTCAAGTTCCCTCTGAGGAGTTAAAACTCCTCCAGTCCACCCAGACCATACATGGAAAGCTCACAAAACGACCTCACCCTGACACTGATACCTCAGCGATGGGGTCATGTAAGGTCAACAGCATCAGTGGCAGCAAGAAGAAGAAGATGGCAGAGGAGGTTGAAGAGAAAAGTGAAAGCTCCAGTAGCGACAGTGACCTTGAGAGTGACGATGAAACAGAAATCTGTATTGAAAACAGCAAAGAAACTAAGAACGTTCATGATACTTCGAGCTTCGAGGGGGAGCAAGTAAAAAAGGCAGGTAGTGATAGTGTCGAATGTGATGGAAAAACTGCGGAAGAATGTGATACAGAAGAAAAGGGAAGTGATGTAGAAACAAGTGCACAAAGGAAGAAGAGTCAGAAGGCACAGTCAACTGGAAGGAGAGAGAGGAAAGACAGCACCCCTGCAGTGTATGTCCCTGTAGAGAGAAGACCTGACATCCAAGAGTCCCGACTTCAGCTGCCCATCTTGGCTGAAGAACAGGTAAACTGTACTGATGTCTCCCTGAATTATTTTATCAGGTTTGTAAATCACTACAGTAATCTACAGTAATCAGTCATCTAACTGTCTGGCTTCTTTGTACATATCCAAAAACAATTACAGGGCAGTAGCAGGGTTGGACAAGTCCATTGGCCCGATTACCCTTGATTTGAAATTTCACAGTGTCACAAAACTGAGGTACCACAAATTTAGAGTTAGATATACTGTGTTGTAAAATTCTGAGGCTTCCTGCATGTGAGTGTTACTGTTGTTGCTTGTTGCAGGTTTTGATGGAAGCGATCAGGGAGAACCCAGTAGTGGTTGTGTGTGGAGAGACAGGCAGTGGGAAAACTACACAGATTCCACAGTTCCTGTATGAAGCTGGATATGGAAGGGATGCCATGATTGGTGGGTTTGTTACTATCCTTGAATTGTAAGCCAATCTCCCGCACTCTTACAGTATGTTATGGAGGCTACCACTTGACTCAAAATTCCAGTTGCATATGCACCCACAATCAGAGCTGTGCTGGGATTTTTACTGTGGGTGCACCTGGTAGTGCACCTGATAGTTCTGAAGGGATCCATACATGAAACTACCATTGGATACTAGTACACAGCATATTCTTGACATATATCTAAGTGTCGAAAAAATGATAAAACCTTCCTTTTATTACTTATGAAAAACAAGGAGGTTAAAATTAACCTCCTTGTTAAAATAAAAGTGAGCTATAGAATTTCAGATTCAAGCTCTGAAAAGGAGCTGTTATGTTTATGATTAGGTTTTGCTGCCAACATTTTTCTGTTCACCTAAATTTTCAAGCTCAGTACCATAATCTAACTCTACATAACATGCCTCTACTTGTTATGATATGTTATGCATTACCAGTAAGAGAGTCTTGCATTGCCTGGTGGTTCAGATGGTTGTGGCTCGTTCATTGTAATACACTTCTGTGGACCTCATGTGCACATCATATATATCAGCTTTTTCTCATTTTTTACCTGCGGTTGTTAGTAGATGTGCCCAACACAACGGAAAGAACACTAGACAGATGTCGATGGATTTAGTCTAAATGTGAATGAAGAAGATCCTCTTAAATGGATGTTTATGTTTAAAGACTATTTCCTCCCTACAGGCATCACAGAGCCTCGCCGTGTGGCAGCCGTCAGCATGTCCCATCGTGTTGCTGATGAAATGAACCTGTCGAGGCGTACTGTGTCATATCAGATACGTTACGAGGGTAACGTCACCCCAGAAACAAAGGTCAAGTTTATGACTGACGGTGTTTTACTGAAGGAAATGCAGAAAGACCTCCTTCTGTCCAAATACTCTGTTCTTGTGATAGATGAGGCTCATGAGAGAAGTGTGTACACAGACATTCTGATTGGTCTCCTCTCACGTGTGGTGCCCCTGAGGACCAAGAAGGGAAACCCCTTGAAGCTCGTCATCATGTCTGCCACTCTCCGTGTGGAGGACTTCACGCAGAACCAGAGGTTGTTTAAAATCCCCCCGCCTGTCATTAAAGTAGACACAAGACAATTCCCAGTGACTGTGCACTTCAACAAGCGCACTCCAGGGGAGGAGTATCTGCAGGAGACTTACAGGAAAGTCTGCAAAATCCACCACATGTTGCCTGCAGGAGGCATCCTGGTGTTCCTGACGGGGCAGGCAGAGGTGCACGCCCTGTGTAGGAAGCTGCAGAGAAGTTTCCCAACTGCAAGTGGTGCACTGGTGAAGAAAACTGCAGAGTCAAAAGGTAAACACTGTGAAAAGGATCTTTTCCCAAAGCTTCTTTTGTACAGATGATGATATACTATAATATGTGACCATGCAGTCATTATATTAGATTACCGGTAAGGCTAGTGTCAAATTATCTATTACATAACATTATATATACAACAAGTGATCGTTCCCAGTCATCATGTCAGCATATGACATACATGTATCATACCGTATTTCAAATTGAGATATAGAAAACATATGCGCAAATCGTGAAACGTTAGTGGTGGTTTTGTGTTCGCAGTAATGCAATGACCTCTCACTGCAAAGTGAACTATCTTGCATTGCATTAGCACAGTTGTTTCTAACACAGTAAATGCCTCCTTTCCCTCCTACACTGAAAGTCCCCATGAACTTTATATGAGTCACAGCATCTTGTTTGACAATTATTACTGACCAATACATTGATTGTACTTGTACCTTACCTTTAACTTTCCCTTCTACAAGGCTATTGTCAAATTCTCCATGGTGTAAAGGTTAAGAATTTAGACTTTTTTATAGCAAAATTGATACCACCGACAAATGATGATCGATCACAGGCAGCTCAGCTTTAGTATGCTGTAGTCATAGAGAGTTCTTGGTCGAAGGCATGAAACAATGTTATATAAAGTATACATACAGTGCATGATAACAATGTTAAGAGATGGAATAAGTGACTATTCCAATAAGAACTGCTACAGAAAGTGCCCCACTTTTTCTGCAATGAGTGGGTTTGAGGAAGTTAACAGGGTTGCAGTATTCGTCAGTAACATTTGTAAATTGTGGTGAGTTTTGGTGGCTTTTAGAGTTCTTTTCTTTCCTGATTGTTAGAGGGCAGTTAGAGATAAAATGTATTTTGTCTTCCACTACTTTTGACATACAGTCACAAATTCTAACAGGTAATTTCTTGTACTGCCCTTTCTCAATTTCAAGAGGTTTCGCACTAACCCTGATTTTAATGATTGCTGATCTTTGCTCTAATCCTGGTAAGGCCAAGGAGATACAAACTGATGTCCTGGTGATTTGTTCTAGAAACTAAGAAGTCAAAGAACGAAGCGAAGCTGCCGAAGATCGACCTGGACAACTACACCATGGAGGGGGAGGAGGACCAGGCAGATGATGGGATACTGGAGGAGGATATCGACCTGGAGACACACATTGTCGGTGAGATGCCTTCAGCCTTCATTTCAAAATCAACAAAAATTTATCATTCAAGGCACAGTCTGCCGTTATTGCACAAGTCAAGCAATAATTTGACCATATCTGCCTTTCCTTGGTGGTATCTAGTTAGTGTAACGGTAAGGGTGTTTAGCCCAGAACCCAGAGATTTGAATCCTCTGACATACCACTGATGCTGTGTCCTTAGGAAAGTCACTTGACACAACTTTCCTCATCACCAAGGTGTAAAATTGGCGCCTGACTTTGTTTGGGATATGTAAAAGGCGCTGGAAGGAGAGGGATTGGCTCCGCCGTCCAATACCGTGCACCAGACACAGTGGATAACAACCAGCTGCCACTAAGGCCTCATATTTATAAAGGCAATGGGATCACCTTTTATTTGCCTTGCCTTCATGCTACGCATTGTTCAGCTACAGTAACTCTTTGCCCTTCTCTAGGAGTTGATGATGATGATGATGACATGGATGACAGTGCTGCCACACCCACATCTGATGCAGACCTCCCCATGCACGTCCTCCCCCTGTACTCCCTCCTCCCCCCGGACAGACAGCAGCAGGTGTTCCTGCCTCCCCCACAAGGTTCCAGGCTTGTTGTCGTGGCAACCAATGTGGCCGAGACGTCCTTGACCATCCCACACATCAAGTATGTAGTGGACACTGGGAAGGTGAAGAAGCGCTTCTATGACAAGGTCACAGGTGCTTCTGCATTTCAGGTAGGATTTACCAGCAAATGGGCTTTATGTTATTAACCTTTCTGTATGTTGTGAAATCCTTGATGGTCCAGTAATTTTACTTCAAACACTCCCTGACCTAGAAAATGTTAACAAATGTTTGTGAAAGACCTTTTCCCAAGATGTAACGCATTGTTAGTGTGTAAAAAAAAAATGTGGATGGGAATCCCACAATAGATTTAAATTAAAGATAATAAAAATTGGTACTGCCTGGCCTTGGGTGGGCTTTTTATCACAATATATAACATCAATTACCATAATACCGCCACTAATCATAATACCGCCAAATCTAAAAAGCGATGAATTTTATGAAATGTACTGGCGCAGCAACAGTGATCTCCGAGGTATGCACACTTCAGACATCAAGGTGTTTAATACACTCTAAAAAAGGTCTCAATAACGAGGCATTCGAAGACAACGAGGTCAAATGTTTTCGATCCCTTATCATGGCAGGCTAGCGCGTCGTGGGAAGAACATATCACCACGCCATCGCACGCTGTTCGCTGGATTTGCATATAATAATCGCACATACTTCCAGCTCAAGACGATTATTTAAACAACAGCAAAATAAAGTGTTCCTTTTACTGGCCTTCAATTCGTGTTAAAGTGTGATCTGTTGTCAAGAACGGCTGTTTACTAGCCGTAACTGCGGTTGACCTGGCGCAAAATAGAACGTCGCCATTTTTATTGTTTTCGCCCGAGACTGGCTCCTCCCCCGTATTACGTAACAGGAAAATTCCCGCGAAAATCTCGGCGAAACCAATAGTTTGAAGGGGCGTGTGTAATTTCTACAAAGCACTGGGAAATGTTTTGCATCTACATGCATCACACTATATGCATGCTATTTACAGAGGAATTTATCATCAAGGAACAACAGTTTATAGTAGGATTATGAACCCTTCTACTGTTTGGTCCCAAACCGCTGTTCAAACAACTCCTGATTCACGCCCAGCGGCATAGTAGACCTGCCTTGTCAACTTTAACCCTCAAGATATGACTTACGAGGGGTGGTGGGCACGCAGGACTAGTTACGATCTTGATTTTTTGGATAAGACCAACAATTAATACGACCGTTACACTAGCAACGGACCCGCCATTATGTGAACTGAACCATAGTAGAACGCCAGACGTAACTTTTACGTGATAGCAGTTGTGACGGGCTACAGCAAATCAAAATTCGTAACAGTAACATCCGTTTTGGTGTGATTTTTTGTATCCCCAGACATCTTTGTATGTTTAGTGAACTCACAACCCCGAAAGAAAGGAACAACAGCTCGTTTATAAAGGTGACTAACAACAAGATAATTGCCGAGTTTCTTCCTGGCGGTATTATGGAACCCCCTTCCGTGCGCACGCCCGTTCTCGGTGCATTTCCGCAACATCTTACGATTGCGATATTACGTATTTAGCAGATCAAGAGAGACAAAAAAACATACACAGCATAAGTGGCAAAGGTAAGCTATAACATCGACATGTAACTGGGAAAAAATGATGAGTTGCTCCTTTGCTAAATTAGTATCACTTAAGAAATTGCAGTAAACGTGGCGGTATTATGGTAGTGGATGTTAGACCAGACCTGTTAAAGTATTTTCTTTTGTTAAAGTATAAAAGTTGATACCTATATTCATATCTGTATCTACCACCATTTGGCGTAACACGCCAGCCAATAAATAATGCATATATCCACAAAGTACAGCCAAAATGCTGATACTGTTAGTAGTCTTTCAATGTTTGCATTCTAAAACATCAGGTGACCTGGGTGTCCAAGGCGTCGGCAGACCAGCGTGCAGGCCGTGCGGGAAGAACAGAACCGGGACACTGCTACAGGCTCTACTCCTCCGCCGTGTTTGCAGACTTCCAGACCTTTTCGCCGCCAGAGATAGCGAGGCGTCCCGTGGAAGACTTAGTCTTACAGATGAAGGACATGAGCATTGACAAGGTCAGGACGTCTGGTTTCAAATAGAGCACGCAAAATTCATTGACAAGGTCAGGACGTCTGGTTTCAAATAGAGCACGCAAAAATCTTTCAAATACAGGTCCAAAACAGTGACTGTCAATTCCTACCATGAAAATGAAACTTCAGTGCTGGAAAAGATGAAAGCACTGCAAGGGGAATGAATCTTTGATCCTTCCTCCAGAGCAGGTTCTTAGCATGAGATCCACAATTCCAAACAATCAGTCTGATAACTGTTTCTGGGGGCACCCCCTAGTTTATTTTGGATCTCAATTGGAGTTTGCGCGTCACCCTCAAGTCTAGCGACTGTCTCTTCCAGGAAATACTTCTGAGCCAAAACAACTGTGTATGGGAATGAAAGATATCCCTCTGGCTACAAGAAAACCCGAGTTTCGGTTTCTTCAACCTCTGTAATTTTAGTAAATATTAGAGGGAAAAGGTATTTTCCCTTCAAAAATGAGGCACAACATTGGTCATTTTCGTGTGGAACTACACACATCACCAGATTTTTGACACGAAAATGACTGTTAGTGCCAGAAAAAGAAAACTCTGAAGTATAAGCAAGCCAATTATAAAGAAAATCCTACCACTGAGATTTTCATAATAACCCGACGCGCGAGCTAATGCAACACGGCCAACAGAACGCAACAAAGGTCAATCTGGGTCAAAGGGGCAGTTGACCTTCAACGTGGACGGTTATCCGGAAGTAAGGCTCGGGCAAAAATCAATTTTCACCAAAAGCACACCGATTCTTACGCTTTTCAGGCGTGTTGGTATTTAATGTCAGTTCGCAGCAAATTATGAGAAATGTGAACTCAAACCTCGACACTCGAAATCTTTTCGTCACTTTTTTGTCGTGCACTACCACGGACCCCTGTCGCAGAAGAACTGGTGCGTGCACTGTTCTGTCACCATTGAAGACACATGTTACTTTGTTGAATTGTTCAGGTTCAGGTTACCTAAACCTCTGTACCTTTACTTATTACCCATTCCAAAATTAATTCACTTTCTAACATGGTAGACAGCAGTAGAACAGTTTTGAATTGAGGTTGCTAACATTGTGTTGGAACAAAATTAAGGTCTGTAGCACAGATGCATGAACGTTTGAGTTTAAACAAGTCTCCAAGACAGTATTTATCTATGTATCTCATCTCAAGACAGTTGGGTTGCCCTTGCACTATGGAAAAGTTGATATCCAAGAGGACATGTTACATCCAGTCTGGTGGAGAAAAAACTGGACGACATTCAGTCAAACAAATAAAATCTGATACATATAATAATTATGTCAAAACAAAACTGTTGTCCATAGCTCAAAGTCTTAGCCGTTCCAAGTAGTAACTTATTATAAGTAGGTAAGTTTTTGTTGTAGACTGTTTTGATGAATCACGTATTCCATTGAAATGTTAAGTTCCAAATGTATGAGATGTTGATTTGATTGATGTGTTGTTCAAGGTGGTAAACTTCCCCTTCCCAACACCACCTGATGTGGAGGCAGTCAAGGCTGCAGAGCAGCTCTTAGTCCAGCTGGGGGCGCTGCAGCACACGGCAAAACCTAAGGTTTGTCTTACAATAAAGCTGTGTTGTGCAGTATGTATGATAAGCTGAATAAAACCTGTAACGTTTGATCCATGTACTCCTACTCTTATCAAAGCAAAGTGTGGTGGGTTCTTGAACATGCTCAAGGTGTGGCTTTCCTCAAGCACATGTGCAAAAACGTGCTCAAAAATGTGCTTGAGGTGCAGCTCTCCTCAAGTTACATCCCATCTGAGGTACTCATTTTCACCTGAGTAGGGTGAGGAAATATGTGTAGTGCCAGTGTTCTCGCCAGCGCCCGTCCTCCCGTCATTTGACGGGTTTTTGTCGCTCATGACGGACAAAATTTTTGCCCAACCCGTCATTTTTAATGGACAAAAATAGGTGTGTAAAGATATTTAGACAGAGTTTAGAATTTTGCAAAAACTCCAGAGGATCACCGGAAAATCGCGACGAGGGCGATCTAGATCATTTCTAATGCCCGCCGGCGACAACCCCAGCCACACAAAGAGCGCCGTGGTGGATACTAGAATTGGTGGCCGCCCTCCCCACAGTTTTGGCTGGTCGCATCGGGCTGACGTTTATTTCTGTTTTGTCCCTCTCGGTTCACCGTCAGTTATTGTTATGAAAGAAGCCTAAAAATTCAGAAATATTCCTATAGCTATCAGGCTTTCTGTAATCTGTAAAACATTATTAAAGTTTCAAGCCGCGGCGGCTGAGTTGAGTGCGCTTTCTTCCCGTAAGAAATGGTAAACAAGCGTCGATATTCTATTCCACCAATCACAGTGCGTCGTCTCCGTCGCGTCAAGAAATACCGACCAATGACATGCGAGTCTCGCTACTCGCGTGATTTCAGCTAAGCGTGAATTTGCGAGATGTTAGAGGAATGGCGGGGATCGCACGACGAAGCGGCTGTTTGAAGGCTTGAATCGACAACTTTTGAAGACATTCAGTGCAGTTACCGGAGAAATTAACCGTGGAAAACATGGGAGAAAAAAATGGACGTCTTTATGGCGTTCTTTCTCAAAGTAGGGTGTCAAATTTTTCATTATGTTCAATAAATACAGGGAGCATACGGGACAAGTGTTGAAAAATTTTAATTTTGCCGACTTATTCTGTGTGTTTATTTTTTGTAGGACGTAGATAAAGTTTTGTTGTGCTTGATTTTTTTCTTTGCCGATTGTATACAACACAGAAATGTAGCTTGTGTGTGAACATTCGATCTTACCGCGATGATCGACGGCACGCCTCCCCCCAAAATTAAGCCTGAAACCCTTGTGTAATTTGTCACCGAAAGAGATGTCATTAAACTAAGCTTATTCTACCAAGAAATTTGCCCCTCAAAATGCAGGAAATAGCGTTTCAGAGGGTCTAGATTCAAAAATTTTCCGGGGGAGATTACCCCCGGACCCCCCTAGGATGGTCACGCCTCCGGCGCGACGCCTCGCGCCTTCGGCGCTCGATATGTTCTTCCCGACAGGAAAATTGAAATGACGGGTAAAAATTTCAGGCTGGCGAGAACACTGTGTAGTGCCTTTCCCAGGGGCATTGGGCCCTAATAGGGAATTGATCCCAAACCTTCAGATTCTTAGTCAACAACCCTAATGACAAGACCACCTTATAAGGTTGTTCCAAATCTAGTCAAAACATTTCAAAAAGTTTAAAAACTTCTCAGCACTTGCTAAATATGTAATGTATCATTTCATTATAAAAAGGGCATGAGGCCTCTCAACAGCTTTATTTGACATGTTACGTTTGTTTACCTACATATTGGGATATTTGGTGATTACTGTTGTACGATCTCTAGAACCCTAAAGCAGCCCAGTCTCCCATGGTCACCCCCCTGGGACGTGCCATGGCGCGGTTCCCCGTGTCTCCCCGCTTCTCCAAGATGCTGGCGCTGGGCGAGCAGCACGGCCTGCTGCCATATGTCATCAGTATTGTAGCTGCCCTGACAGTCCAGGTACGAACCCACTTATGTGACATTGTATAGGTTTATAGACGGAGGTCATTCCTGCATGCAATGGCCTTTGGGCCTATCAAAACTCAATACTTTTGAGTTTTACACAACATGCCATGGAGTTTTGCATAGTCACTATCAGTTAGTTGAAAGTCATTTTGTTACCTTCGGCAAAAAGTTTATTCTGGCACTGTGGTAGATAGCTCTTGTGCTAAGGAAGACAAAACAGAAGTTTGGGCCTTCTAGCAGCTTCCTTTAGAGCTGCAATGGCATTTTAGTTGCAGACTTTGAAACAGGATGAGACATCAAGGGATGAGTAAATTTCCATGCTTTTTACTTTGATAAGGACCAATAAAGTGGAATGTAATTTTAACGTGATTTCCATAGACCATTTTCTTACTTATGTCAAGACCTGTAGACCATTTACTGATGATATTGCTTGGCAAAGGTATGACCTTGAACCTTGAAAGTATGTGGTCGTTGAACTCTTGTTCGTATTTGCTCTGTTATAAGTAGCCTGTGATCCATCCTATTCTAACTCAATCCACTTCCCATTCAAACATTTAACCATGGATTATTTTGGGTATCACATATATCTCAAAAGCAATGTGATGGGGATGGAACTTAAGAGTGCTTGTTCAAACCCTGTTACCATGCATGCTCTTGCAGAGGACTGGGGTCAGTCAGAATCAGTGCTCTTGCTTATATTTCAAGCAAATATTGAAATGCCAATCATTTGTCTTATTAATGGGTGACAGATATTCTGCAGGGAAGCTATCATAGGAAATAATAGGGGCTAGAATAGGATGGATACCAGACTACTATGTAGGTTCATGAGATTCTGGATTAGCAAAGTTCACATTAGAAGACCGGATGATGCCTTGACAGGAAATCTTCGTCCTGAGTGGTACACCTGCAGGAGGGCCGGAGGAACAGGCGGGGGTGAAGCACGCCCACAGCCGCATCGCCCAGCTGAAGAAGACGTGGGCGGGGCAGGGGCAGTCCCTGTTGCTAGGCGACATGATGGTGCTCCTGCGTGCTGTGGGAGCATGTGAGTTTGCAGGGTGCACCAGGAAGTTCTGTGAGGAGAATGGACTGAGATATAAGGTATATGTGACTTCATCCTGTATAATTAATGCAGAAACTTTTGCAGGGACTACTTCCCCATGAACTTAAAACCACTGCAAAAAATTCTGCCTGCACACCGCCCTGTCTAAGCGCTACATGCATATGTACATGTACATGTACATATTTGCACTGTTGCACAGTGCAGTATTTATTATGATATGTTGGAGGCATCTGTTACTACTAACAACTTAACGCACAATTGAACCCAGACTGGATTCAATAAGAATTTCAAGCCTAGTAAAAGGCTTCCTTCATTCCTCTGATGCAAATGGTGACAGTGACAGTTAATCACCACAGCACTACCAAAAAGGACTGTTCTGTCCTTGTGTACCACCCTTTCCGAGTTGCTGACTTACTGTAAAGACACCTGTGTTTCCATTACTGAAGCAGTATGGCACTAAAGCACTATTGCAAACACAAAACCACTGTGAACACTACATTTTCTCCTGACCACAAAATCAAATCCTTACATACTGAAATGTCTAATTTTACAATAACCCACATGTCCTGATTTTGTAGTGTTTAGAAGCAGTTTATCATTACATGTAAGTACCCAGTGCACGATTTGAAAGTCTATTTAACTTGTTTTGAACTGAAAAATATCCCCACACAAATCTGCTGCATGAAGTTTGTTGAGATTCCTTGTCCATTGTTGCTCAAATCTCAATACAGAAAACATCAACTTGAAATTGTTCCTATATGTTGCAGGCGATGACTGAGATTCGAAGCCTGCGTGCATTACTGACTAATGCCATCAACACAGTGTGTCCAGGAGCTAAGGTGTACGTAGACCCGAACATGAGACCCCCCACAGAGCTGCAGGTGAGAAACCTTGCCTGTTAAAAATTCAGGAAGAAGTTACAACACTGCACCACATTGCATACTGTAGATTCTTTAACATTTGCAGATTTAACTGTAACAGTACCATATCCAGGATTCTTAACAGGTATGAGTGCAGGTGAGGAGCACATCTACATGTATGTAAGCGTGCCCCATAGCACAATTCGACTGTGTGTGCACAGGAAACATGCTAGCTATGACTGCAGTCCCAGGGTGCCATATGGGGCCCTAGAACATACACTTTTGATTTTGATGCCGTCAAACTGTGCTGTGGGATCATGCATACTAACCTGGGGGGAGAGTACTAGCTAGGGGCTGTTGGCAAGTTACAATGTACATGTAAATCCCCTCTTGTTTCTAAAATGAGCATGTTGCCATGGTTTCCTTAAACCATAGATACATGTATAAAGAAGAAAGACTGAATGCGGCTGCAGGATGTTTCAACTACTGCAGCAGCAGAAAACAGTGGACTTCTACTACTACATGTATAAATTGTACATCTACATTGTATCAATCTGATTAAGTTGCTGTTCATCTATGGTATGAGCTGCTGCTCATCTGTGGTATGAGCTGCTGTTCATCTATGGTATGAGCTGCTATTAATCTGTGGTATGAGCTGTTGTTCATCTATGGTATGAGCTGCTGTATATCTATGGTAAGAGCTGGTGTTCATCTATGGTATGAGCTGCTGTTCATCTATGGTATGAGCTGCTGTTCATCTATGGTATGAGCTGCTGTTCATCTATGGTATGAGCTGCTGTTCATCTACATGTATGGTATGAGCTGCTGCTCATCTGTGGTATGAGCTGCTGTTCATCTATGGTATGAGCTGCTGTTCACCTGTGGTATGAGCTGCTGTTCACCTGTGGTATGAGCTGTTGTTCATCTATGGTATGAGCTGCTGCTCATCTGTGGCATGAGCTGCTGTTCATCTGTGGCATGAGCTGCTGTTCTTCTATGGTATGAGCTGCTGCTCATCTGTGGCACGAGCTGTTGTTCATCTATGGTATGAGCTGCTGTTCATCTGGGGCATGAGCTGCTGCTCATCTATGGTATGAGCTGCTGTTTCAACTACTGCAGCAGCAGAAAACAGTGGACTTCTACTACTACATGTATAGATTGTACATCTACATTGTATCAATCTGATTAAGTTGCTGTTCATCTATGGTATGAGCTGCTGCTCATCTGTGGTGTGAGCTGCTGTTCATCTATGGTATGAGCTGCTATTAATCTGTGGTATGAGCTGTTTTTCATCTATGGTATGAGCTGCTGTATATCTATGGTAAGAGCTGGTGTTCATCTATGGTATGAGCTGCTGTATATCTATGGTATGAGCTGCTGTTCATCTATGGTATGAGCTGCTGTTCATCTATGGTATGAGCTGCTGTTCATCTACATGTATGGTATGAGCTGCTGCTCATCTGTGGTATGAGCTGCTGTTCATCTATGGTATGAGCTGCTGTTCACCTGTGGTATGAGCTGCTGTTCATCTATGGTATGAGCTGTTGTTCATCTATGGTATGAGCTGCTGCTCATCTGTGGCATGAGCTGCTGTTCATCTGTGGCATGAGCTGCTGTTCTTCTATGGTATGAGCTGCTATTCATCTGTGGCATGAGCTGCTGTTCATCTGTGGCATGAGCTGTTGTTCATCTATGGTATGAGCTGCTGTTCATCTGGGGCATGAGCTGCTGCTCATCTATGGTATGAGCTGCTGTTCACCTGTGGTATGAGCTACTGTTCATCTATGATAGAGGACATAACCATCATGGCAAAATGCATATTTTAAAGAAGAGGTTATTTAACTCCTCAAGAGCCCCAGGCCTATATTGCTCCCATTACAGGGTTCAAAAGACTGCTGTGTAACAATATTGGTAGTTACAAGGTATTTACAAACTCTGACAAATGTGCAATTCTGATGGGCAACATAGCTTTTGGCATAGATGTTCCAGAAGCACTTCATTTAGATACACCAGGTTCTATTATAACATATTAATGAAATGTATCTTCCTTCCTTCCTTAAGGCAAAGCTACTGAGACAGATCGTACTATCAGGATTAGGAGACCGAATCGCCCGCCGTGTTCCCGCAGACCAAATCTCAGACAAGAGCCATAAGTTTGCATACCAGTCCACCTCCATGGAGGAGTATGTCTTCATCCATCCCTCCTCCGTACTGACCAAAACTCGCCCAGAGTACGTCATCTTTCATGAGATCATAGAGACAGGGAAACCCTACATGCACTGTGTGGCGGCCGTGGAGCAGGAATGGATCCCGTTACTGGTGCCCAACCTGTGCACGTTTTCTGAGCCAGTGAAAGATTTGCCACCGACATTTGACAATGACACAGGTCGGGTCAAATGTCACCGGACCAGCACATTCTCCAAACTGGGGTGGCAGATGCCCTCTGTGGCGGGGGACTATCCAGATGGACTGGACAGGTAACCATCCGCTATCAATTCTGCCTGTATACTGTTTGTAGTTACCTATTCACCTGTCAAGACAAATCTGTGGATAAAGTCCATAGTCCTGAGGCCTAGGAAAAAAAGTGCTGTGTTTGTGGTTACAGTCAAAAAGAAATCAAAGTCAGGACTCTCTTTTTTCCCCCTTTTCTTTTTAGATTTCAGCTGCTGAAGTGATCCAACAAATTCAGTGTAACATTGAAAATTGGAGTGCATCGGGAAACTGGTATTTTCAACTTCATATTGTAATTGTACTGTGCACAGATGCCGGTAACCATTGTACAAGTACAGTATAAGACTTAGAATATTGATAAACTGAACAAAGTACAATGTTTACTATCCATTCTTACATCAACTGCTCAAAGTCAAAGCCTTAACACAGTGTGGAATCAGTAAAGAAAATTTGCAAGACTACTTTGATTCAGTCTTGAATTTTCAGCACTGAGATGTCAGATAAAGAATTTTATGTCCCATGCTAGCAGACAACCCCAACAAAGGCTAAGGTCGGCAGGTAACCGGAAACACAGTTTCCTAGGCCTTATTGTAAAATAATGGGAAACATAGAAGACAAGCAGCCCAACACAAAGGTGACACCTGTGTGCTTGTCTATGGTGTAATGATGGTAAAGTCATGGCTTGGTCTCTATGATACCCAGAATTCCCTGTTTTTCCAGCATACAAAGGCATCCGTTATGGCTCCGGTTTGAAATTTAGAATGACCAGACCGTCAGGTAGTCCGTTAGAATAAGATGCAAATTGTAGGTTTTCTTGATAGTTTTGGCTCCAGTTTTTTTCGGTTATCGCTATAGCAATGTATAATCTTTTATATTTCCTGAAAAGCCGATCTTCGTAGCATTTTACAGTTAGCAGTTTTGGGCGTCCACAAAGCCTTCCTGGTACATGTATCAGTGCGCGATAACAGTGATGCGGCCTTGTTACCCAGATCGTGCGTTCTTTGTGCATTTTTCTTGCATGGGGGGACATTCTTTAACATTCAGTTTTTAAAATTTGGACTTTTAAGAATGGTTGAATACGAATGTTGGTGCCTGGGTCCTTGCATAGGGGGTCAAATTGTAAAAGATCCATTTCTAATTGGTCTGAGTTTGTAATAGTTCAGTGTTTGGCATGGTTATTTCAGAATGTTCCATTTTTGCATTTTTGGAACAGTCGATTTTTTTGCATGGGATGGAAAATGTTGGAAATATGCTGTATTTGCTTGCAGAAATGTTGCCTGTCTAGTTATTTCCTTCCCTTTCCTTTTTGATCTGAACAGATACAAATGGTTTGCAAAGTTCCTTCTGGAGGGAGCAGTTTTCCCGGAACTGGAGAAGATGACACCCCTCCTGCTGTCCCCCCCTGCCATCATGGTCAAACCCTGGGCCAATCTGCAGCCTCGCACACAGACACTCCTCAAGGCACTGGTGTCGTCAGGAGCAGACAGCAGAGACAGCCTCCAGAAGGCTTGGGAGAAGAACAACAAGTTTCTGCTGTCAGCGTTTGCAGAGTGGGTGCCGCAGAGTATATACCCCGACCTGACAGAGATGTGGCCCCCTGTATAGGATTATGATTTTTCCCATATTTCATCAAGGCTTGAAATACCCAACTGGAAAAATTTTCAGATTACAGAAGAAAATGTAAAAAACTTAAAGTTTGGCAAACTAAATGTAGAAGCAGTCGGGATCAGTATTATGACACATCAAAACAAAACAAGAGTCTGTAGGATACAATTCTCTGTTTTTATGGTGTGTTGTAACATGTACACATTGTGGCTAGGGTGTTTGTTACTTTCCTTTGCTATTCACCTGCTAGTTGAAAGATAGATGCATGGTTCTTGTGCAAAGTCATAGACCCTTTAGTAAGTAACTTCTGGGAATTACTATCCTGGTTTATTCTGTGAACGTACATGTGTTGACAGAGTATGGCAAGTCTACATGTTTTTTTCATGGAACGTACATGTATGCACACATCAACTTACCATACACTGACAAATCCAACATATATTTCATCTATGATATCGTATTAGGACTGATAATATTAGGCACCTTCTTCATTCACGCAAACTCACATCATATGTTCATCTTATGTTGTTAAGGTTTAAAAAGACAACGTGCATCACATGGGCGGGGCAGTATAACCCTGATGGTGCATAAGCACGTCAACTGATGATGGTGATGATGATACTCCTTTCAGTTATATCAAATGCCATTAAGAGAAACAATTCTGTATGTTGAGATGCATATTACTGTTACCACTGTTGATTGTTATGATTGTTAGTCATCTGACCATGTTACATGCTCACCCCTTCTGCCAGGGATAACACTGCTATGGACAGAGTGGCAAGTATTGAATGAAACATTTTGGCGATATTGCCTGTGTAGATAAATGCTATTGAGGAAGCTGTGACATCTATAATGTTATAGTTAAACTTATAGCTGAAATATTTTTTCTACTTTCATTTTGAAGTTATTAATCTGAACTATAAGAGATAGATAAGACAGGAGAGTATAGTGAATGTAACATGGCTGTTAATTAAAGATGTATCTTGTATTAAGAATTGCTGTATGTACATGTATGTCTGGACTGAATGGTATGATGAGGGACAATATAAGAGATCCACCTTTGGGTGGCTGGCGAGACCAGAACGGATCATATACAATTGGATGCAAATTTGTATGCACTACCTTGCGCAGTGGATGATGAATTACATTTTAAAGATTTTCTGTATGATTGACTCATTGATCATATCCCATGTTTTTCTCTTTCTGACAACATCTGTAATTTTGGCCGAGAAAGTTTTTTGATTGGTTTTGTCTTATGCCCAATTTTAATAATTGCGCAGTATTTTTGACATCGAAATTATGTTTTTTTCCTAAAAGTAACCAAAAATAGAGAGGCTGAAGAATTACTTCAAACCCAGTTATTATCCTTCCGAATCATTCCCTTGAAGATAATTCTGATATTTCTGAAAACAATAGAACCATACATGATATAATGAGCAGTTCGACGCTTGGCAGGATAAAATAACATATTTTTTCAGTGCATCACTTTCAGTATGGATACCTGGTCGCCTACTCATTTCAGATAACGAGAAATGTGAACTCAAACCTGGGCCCTCGCAATCTAGCCTGGATGCCAGACCCCCAAACTCTGAAATATCACACGATATATATTTTAGAGTCAAACTCTGAAATATCACACGATATATATTTTAGAGTCAAACTCTGAAATATCACACGATATATATTTTAGAGTTTGGGGGTCTGGCATCCAGGCTATCGCGATCCGGCTTTCGTCTCTTTTTGCCGTACACTTACACGGACCCTGTCGCGGAAGAACTGGGGTGTGCACCGTCAATTCATCTGGCAATTTTATTTCTTATGGTCAATCAGCCTCTTATAAGTCGCTGAGAACATTTCCTTGTCGTTCGGTAACATGCCACGGTCGACAGAGAAATGGAGGCATGTACAGTTGCAGTCCACGGTGACCCAAGGAGTACAAACATTCCACATCGCACTCACCAGAAAGAATCCACACACAAGACGGTCTACTGTAGGGTGCAAGAACCAAACCAGGAGACTATTGTACATTTTAGTTAGGTTTATGTTAAACGGCCTGTACCTAGCCCCTCGGGGCACGAATGTACAATAAAGGTCTTCATTCATTCATTGTAGATATCGCCCATATACGGGCGCCACTTCTGCTAAGGGGTTTCTAAAATCTTCGTGTGTTTGAGTATATATTCTGTTCAGATCGCCGTGAGCTTCACTGCGGTCCAAGATTTGCCAGGTTCTTCTGCCAGTTCCAGTGATGCTGCCAGACTAACTCTCCATCATGTGCGAAGAGGAGGTTGCTGCTCTCGTCGTCGACAACGGCTCCGGCATGTGCAAGGCCGGCTTCGCGGACGACGACGCGCCCAGGGCCGTCTTCCCGTCCATCGTGGGCCGCCCCAGGTACCAGGGCGTCATGGTCGGCATGGGGCAGAAGGAGGCCTATGTCGGCGACGAGGCGCAGAGCAAGAGAGGCATCCTGACCACCAAGTATCCCATCGTGCACGGCATCGTCACCAACTGGGACGACATGGAGAAGATCTGGCACCACACCTTCTACAACGAGCTGCGTGTCGCCCCCGAGGAGCACCCCGTGCTGCTGTCCGAGGCTCCCCTCAACCCCAAGGCTAACAGGGAGAAGATGACCCAGATCATGTTCGAGACCTTCAACACGCCGGCCATGTACGTGGCCATCCAGGCTGTCCTGTCCCTGTACGCCTCCGGCCGCACCACTGGTATCGTGCTGGACATGACTTGCTATGTATAGCATTTTGGGCGCTTAAGGACAGGTCCATCTTTACAGACTTTTGCTACAGGCAGCAGGTGCCATTGCGTATTGTGCTGGGAAAGCCACAAACTCCCATAACTTCAGGTTAACTAATTTTGTATTGTCTATCCTCAGCCGAGAGAGAAATCGTCCGTGACGTGAAGGAGAAGCTGTGCTACATCGCCCTTGACTTCGAGCAGGAGATGGCCACCGCTGCCGCCACCTCCAGCCTGGAGAAGAGCTACGAGCTGCCGGACGGACAGGTCATCACCGTCGGCAACGAGAGGTTCCGCTGCCCCGAGACCCTCTTCCAGCCTTCCTTCATCGGCATGGAGTCTGCCGGCATCCACGAGGGCACCTACAACAGCATCATGAAGTGCGACATCGACATCCGTAAGGACCTGTACGCCAACAACGTGCTGTCCGGCGGCTCCAGCATGTACCCCGGCCTGGCCGACCGTCTGCAGAAGGAAGTCACCGCCCTGGCACCCAGGACCATGAAGATCAAGATCGTCGCTCCTCCCGAGAGGAAGTACTCTGTCTGGATCGGCGGCTCCATCCTGGCCTCCCTGTCCACCTTCCAGCAGATGTGGATCGCCAAGCAGGAGTACGACGAGTCCGGCCCCGCCATTGTCCACCGCAAGTGCTTCTAAATATGTTTGTCTTTTTAAAGTATGAAGCACTCTTTTTTCCAAATTTTCGCCATTGCTGTTCATCAGAGTCATCCTGCTCCAAGGTTACGTATCAGAGCCAACCCTCTACGAAATATGACATTCCTTCCCTTGCAAGATAAAAAAACAGATTGACGGGGAGTTTTGTCTGACAGTTTGACACCTCCAAAGAAAGGCAAGGGACTCGGTTTGTGATCGTCGTTAACCGCTAATTCCATTCAAATAAGCCAACTCACATGTAGATAAGGCAAACGAACAACAGTTGGTCAGAACAATAACCTGCTTGAACTATGATTAACTGTTACGTACTTCACAAAGCAAATCACCTCCGGGAAGGAGGGTCACCTCCTGAAGGAGTAGTTGTGATTAGTTTTGTCCGCACGTTCGCAGCTATAACTCACAACCCCTTTGCTGCATTAATATGAAACTTGAATGTCTACTAGTATGCGCGATGTCAGGCTCCAGCTTCCTACACTGCCTGTAATTGAGATAGAGATGTGAATTATGCAAATGAAGACCTAATTTGAATACTTGATAAGAAATTAATTCGTAGTGTAAATGATGCGAATTCCATTCTTGTCACATTTGGAAGTTAAGTTGGACATTATTAGATATGAATCATGCAAAGCAGGGCCTCATTTGCATAATTTATGAGCAAATGTTACAATAGCCTTCTTTGCTAAGATGAGACTTTGAAACTTTGAACAACTTGTTCTTGCCTGGGACTGTGCCCTTGTACCTATAAATCAAGATCGTTTGACAGATTTGTCTGAAATTTGGCATGTCGGTAGTGAAAGAGGGTATCAAACACCTTAGCCACACCGCAAACACCATAATAACTTCACGGAGGATTTGATCCATGGTAGATAGTTGTTGATGTTTCTTTTTACGTTGTTTTATTCTTGTCTGTGTACATGCAATGAATATAAAATATAAGATAAAATCAAACCACTTAGAGCTCATCAATCATCACGAGCCACACAACGTCATAGCATTTTTCTACGACATAGCAACACAGAGCGCGCATTTGTTCAACCCTCTATCGTTGATAGCGTTCTGGTGTCCTATTTCCAAAGATTCCCAAGATGCCTCTACTCTTCCTCGTGTGGTTCGCTTGCACCCGTTCGTGAGCTTGTTAAACAATCTGGCTCTATATACGGGGGTTGTTATCGTATGAGAGCTTAACTGCCTTGGCCAGCGGCACATTTTTATCAGAAGTAACGGCGAATTTATCCTTAAAGTAACCCTGGTCTCGTGCCAATCTGTTCCCCGGCACAGGCTACCAGAAAGGCAATCTTGTGGATGGGTTACTTCTGTATGGCGCGACCTGATGTTGGCATCGCTATCTGTCATCACCTAACGTAACAGTAAAGCGATTTAGATCCGACGCTAAATTAAGCAGCCCACGCCCGCGGTTATCTTTGTAAACTGAAGGGATCGCCCATGGAGAGCCACATTGGCAGGCCAGGCAGAAGCAAATGCTTAATTAAGAAGCAAAACATTGTGTTCATAGAAGGACGGAAGACATCTTGCCATACATACTACATCGCAAACACAATTTAAGAAGTCTTACTTTATTGCAACATTCAGTTCTGTTTCCGATAAACTGACAGAGGAAAAGGACACCGCGGCAATGAACAAATCGTGACTATTATAACCCGTTGTACAAAGGGCAAGGGCTATGTGACCCAGAATAGCAGCGTCGTGTCGTTAAACCATGGACGTGAATTTCAGTCACAAGATTTTGATAGGAAAGAAACTAGTCTGTCTCCCCTCGCGGGTATCAATTACGTGGACTGGACACCGGAGTATGTGCAAAGTATGTAAAACACTGCTTTATTTATAACTCAGGAGGTCCATTCGACAGGAGGCCATAGGAAGGGTGCCAGTTCTTGTAGTGCCAGGACTCTAACGCTTGTGCTTGGCCACTTGTCCTGAAACCACAATGGAGTCAGCATGGATACTGGGAGCGTACACCGCGTCGGGCGAGCTCGCCACCCCTCGGACCCAACGCCGAATGTTGTTCGGCATGGTCCAGCGCCAACAATACCGCTGGCGGGAATTCGACCGGGACATGACGGCGGACCGCGCCC
Organism: Branchiostoma lanceolatum; assembly: GCF_035083965.1. NCBI lineage: Eukaryota > Metazoa > Chordata > Leptocardii > Amphioxiformes > Branchiostomatidae > Branchiostoma > Branchiostoma lanceolatum. The sequence continues at coordinate 17,304,907 of NC_089735.1, forward strand.
GGGCAGCGCTCGCTCATCTCCGCCGAAGAGTGGTGATCAACGTGGCAGGACTCAGATTTGAGTTGGAGCCTGAAACGTTGGCGAGGTTCCCCAACACCTTACTTGGGAGTGCGGAGAACAGGAAGAAATTCTACGATCCTTACAGGGACGAGTACTTTTTTGATCGACATCGTCCAAGCGCAGAAGCCATAATTGCGTTTTACCAGACAGGAGGCCGTTTAGACCGCCCAGATGAGGTACCAGTAGACGTCTTCACCGACGAAGTCAGGTTCTTCAAGTTGGGGGACGATGTCATCCAAAGATATCGAGAAAAAGAAGGATTCCACAGAGCAGCCGAGCAGCCTTTACCGAGAAGCAAACTAGTCAAAGACCTGTGGGTTTTAGCGACGAAACCCAGAAGTTCGCCCTGGGCTATTCTGTTCGCTTTCTTCTCTGTGTTTGCGATTCTTCTGTCCGTAGCAGCAGTGTGTGCTGAAACCCTGCCTATGTTGAAACACTCCCGTAATGAGAAATCTCCATTCACGGACACTTATTTCCTTATCGAGTCCGTCTGCACAGGCTGGTTTGTTTTGGAATTACTGCTGCGGGTTCTGACGTGTCCGAACAGGAAACGGTACTTTAAAAGTACGTTGCACATATACGACATGATCGCCGTGACTCCGTGGTTCATCACGATTGTCGCCATGATGGTGGACCCGATGTACATGTACTCCGGCTGGGCCATGCGCGTCACCCGCCTGCTCCGCGCCACTCGCGCCCTGAAACTGGCCAGATATTCGCGCGGGCTCCGCATGATCGGCCTGGCCCTGACTGCGAGCTTGCCCGACATCGGAATGCTCGGGGTTTTCATGGGCATCTGCATCATCTTATTCGCCTCCGCTATTTTCTTTATCGAGTTTGGATACGAGTCTACCCACTTTGAGAGCATCCCGGACGCGTTTTGGTGGGCTCTCATTACCATGGTAACGGTAGGGTACGGAGACCACTACCCTACCACCGGCGGAGGGAAATTCCTGGGCAGCATCTGTGCCTTAGCAGGGATCCTGACCATAGCTCTACCTGTTCCCGTCATCGTTACAAAATTTGACGAACTGTATGACAGACAAACGGAAAAGGACAACGAAGAAGACGAAGAAGAACGCAAGAAAGACGAAGACATGGAAGATTCAGAGGATGAAACTCTGTCAGAGGCTCCAACCACTAAAGAAACGATAGTATAGTCATTAGTAATAACGTAATTATAACAACAAATCTATATTGTACGTATGAACTTGACTGTGATTAAATCAATACATTTAAATGGTTGCACGGCTTAGTGTTTACGACATCCACTGTGTGGATATTTATAAAAGTAATCAAATGGTTGGGTATCGTTTCAGTTGGGTACCTCTGCCAACGGACATAACTGTCTGTAAACAAGACGTCTAGATCTGAGTTCATAGTCGCTATTTATTCAGTTATTAATGATTATATTTCAACAACTATATATCTATTTATGAAAGATGTGAAGAAATTAATGTACCTCAAAAAGTTACTCAGGGAAGTCTGTGTTTTAACGAGGGAATGAAGCCGACGTTTCTAAATCCCCTAACAGGCCAACACCCAACAGAGTAAATATGTTATGCCAAAAGACACGTCTGTGATTGTTTTGTCCTTCTCGAATTGTTATGATATGGAGAATGTTTCAAACGTAATATGTATGTTCAAGGAGACAGAAATTCAGAATAAGGCCCAGATGAGAAATTGGGGCAACCAAACAGTTCCCTGCCCTGCCCCAGGACTGACCCATGACCAGATTGATTACAATCTGCTATTTGTCCGAGTCTGCTGAAATCAAAAATAACTGTCACATTTCTGAGGGTCGCCAGCATGTAACAGATAGGAAAACTACATGACATCTCGGGTTCCGACGGCAGTGACTATGACGTATTGTTTATTACCCTAAACTTTCTTATATAATTACAAATCATTTAACCGTTGTTACCAGCCCAAAACGACAGGACTATTCTTCCACAAGCATAGGAGAAATATTTTAAAAGTAGGTTGATGATTTAACGTATGTGGAAAATACTACGTAGAACGGGTCACATTTCTCGCCTAGAATGAGGGACAACATAGACACTGATGGCGGTGGGGTGGTGTTATGCACCTGTTCCTGATGTTCTAAACGAGTCAAAAGTCGCTGGAGATGACCAGCTCAGTCATGTGCGACCATTTGGCGGTGTTCAGTAACGGTCAAGTAAGTCAAGTAACGGTATGAGATGTCTACTACGTAACACGAAATTGAAGGATTTGTGTTAGAACTTATAGTAGGTGACGTCTTTGCTGCAGACATCTGCTTGGACCGTCCAACCACGTGCACTTCTGCTGACAACACGTCACATACGCCACCAAATATGCAGGTTAATGCAAACATCACATCGGGATCCAAATCTTTATTCAGTAACAGTGGTTTCTGACAGGTAACCTTGGCGGTATTTCATGTCGGTGACGGGATATTTTACTTAGTTGCTATAAACTTAGAACTTTCTTTTTCCATGCAGCAAATTTTAAAATCCGACTTAAAAGCGACACCTGTACACCGACACACCTTCCTGTGCAATCCCAATCAAAGACAATCTCCTTGATGAAAGGTCACTGATAAAGTTTTCTGGTGCCGTCTCTTTAATGTCAAGACACTGAGCCACTCACACAACTTGAACATTTATCGACCTATGGCTGTATTCACCTTGGAATTGGATTACAGAGTCCGGGCCACGGCGTTGACGAAATGGAGTCGGGTAGAAGAGATTTCAATTAAATGTTCACGTTCAATGGTGAGGTCACGGCCATATTGGAGACACGATCCGATTGAGATTGAAGGAGATGAGGTGGGTGTGGTTGTACTGATGTACTGTCACATCTGCAGACCATGGCAGCCAAGGATAATAAAAGGAACATACTGAAACTCCCTCTGGCGGAACAAACAGAAATTCAAGGGCGGACACACACACACGCACATGCACACACACATTCACGCATACACACATTCACACACACACACACATATGACGTCCGTGCTTGTAATAACTTTGAGTAGCTCGTGTAATATTTTTATTGAAGTCCACAGAGCACAAACCCCATCTTCTCCCAATTCTTGAAGTGGCCTTTATGGCAGAGAAAAAAAATCAAATTTTCTTCATACTGCTATATGAATTTAGGTAATGAAGCAATATCAAATAGGTCATTCAAAGTCAAAGGTGATGCCGGTCCCGCCAAGCTTCTTCTCATACCAGGTGTCAAAGGCTTTATTCTGTTCTGGTGAAAACATGTTCTTCCAGTCTCCAACAATTCCTGTGAGGGCAGCCAGGAAACATGTTGATTGTCAAACTTGGAACTTGTTTCATATCGTAACATTGACTGACAGATTATTGGCCTCAAACCAAGCGATAACTTTTTCTGGCTAGTCTTATTTAAGCATCAAAGAATGATTGAGGAAGATTCTGCAAAGTTCTTGATGTAAATGAAAAGTAATCAATGACCAGGAATCAAGTTGTATAGCTGAATGCACAGTGCAGTATCAGTATTTTGTATATGTACTCTATCAGATGTATTCTACTAAGGATGTCTCCCACTGGGTGTTTGCGGATTCTTAAGCTGGTATCTCACTGGAGTTTCGGCACGATGGCGTCGTCGTCGCGTCCTAAATTGGATTTGTGTTACCCTTGACTTTATAATGGCAATATTATGCAAAACGCACAAGTATGACTAAAAAGACAACAGAACACATAATGCGAAGAAAGATTTGATTTTATCGATGAAATTCGTTGAACACTCAGTCGCTCAGTCGCAGCAAGGTCGCCAACGTGAGGCGGGTCCAGTGAGTTACCCGCTTTCGATTTGTAGTCGTTTGGAAGTTGGTAACTGGTAAAATTACGGTTAATGGGGTCAAATTGTCCGACAAGACAATGAGAAGAACTCACCTTTCCTGGGTAGCAACCTTATCTCTGGTATCTCCGAGTTGGCCATTTCTGTCTTCATGTTGTCAAAAGTACAGGCCTCCGCGACGGCTGTCAGGGCAGATTCCTCCAGCTCAACGTCCAGAAATGCCACCACGGTCTTTACAGCGCTTAGCAGATCCTTAAAATAAATGTAAACCTATTTGTTGTATCTTTTCTTCACCTGGGTTCATATTCTCATTACTACATATAGACAACACCCAGTTTGTGTTAGCATGAAATTTCATCTCTGTTCGTACATGACATTATGAAAAGGACTTAACAAGGGTTGCCCTCGCCGAATGGACCAGTCCTCTATCATCCTGTAGTCTCCTTTATTTAGCCGGGACGTGGGCCCCTAACACTCTCTTTTGGCACAGTGTTCACGTCACACTGAAATGACGTATCCCGAGCAATCGGGTCCTCAGTTATCCTGCGGAAGACCAGAGGACCAGAAACTCGAACATTTGGCGAGTCGCAGTCCTTGTTTTGAAGACTTTGAGTAGAATTGACTCGTTTTTCAGAACTCCGATCTGTCATGGTCGACAGGAACATGTGGAGGCATTTGTGTCACCTCACAGAGGATGAACTGAACTGACCTTCAGAATATATACGTGTTGTATATTTATAAATGGCTTCTAATCTGATCTTTACCCTTTTCATGTCCTCATACTTGAGGAAGAGGAAATGGGGGTCGTCACACATCTGCCACCAGCCCAACAAGTGGTCACAGTAGTCTCCGTAAGGCACTAGATAAGGGACGAATAGAATAATAGAAAACGCACTAAATGTATTTCTTCAATCGAATTTGTGTCATCATCTACGGTATTGAGGTGACATCGATCGTCTTATATTAGTGTACTACTAGTGTAGTACACACACGTTAATTACACTTGAAATACAAACACACATATTTCCATTTTTTACCCAGACGTCGAATTATGTAAGCCCTGTGTTTCCGTCCATTCGGGGCAATTTCTAATAAGGTACACAATTTACCTAGACCTCAGATAACAATTGAACCAGGCCTAGACCTGTACTACTATGTCTTTCCTGAACATAACACAGTCCGGAACACAGTCCGGAAGACAGTCCTATGTATGTGCCTTTTCTTCTCATAGGGAAAACCTTTTAGTCAGACTGCAACGGACAGTCTGATCGATGTACACGTACCAACGAATATTTGGATACCAGCGTGACTGACGGACTCACCGTTTCCGTTGATGAAATTCTGTGCAAACTGTTCCCAGGGAATAGTTACTTTAAAATCCCTCAACTGCCACATGTTATGGGCATAATGATAAAGTGACACAGCTGTGTCTTTGGGGTTCCTCATTGGCACGAACACTTTGACCTGTGTGTGAAACAAAAGGAAAACAAGATTATCAGGCCGACACATGACGTCACAAACCAACATGACGGCGCCCATTGACACAAGGGAAAAACAGAACGACTGTGTTTGAACGGTAGCTAAACCCCTCTGCAAATACATTTTCGGAAGTGCGCATACGGCTGTATGTTCATGTGAGAGAATAAATACAATGAAACAAATGCACATTCCCCGAAGATGATGTCAAGCAAGTTTTCTCAAGAAAGGAAAAAATAATACCAAAAAGCTTTCAAACCTTCTTCTGTGGCTTGGATATCCCTGGCGGCGCAAATGGAACAGGCAGGTGTGTTTTCACGAGGCGAGGGGAGGGCATCTCTGCGAGCCTGATGTAGCCCGGCAGTGTGGCTGATGGGCGCGTCATCTCGATGGGGCCGACATCCATCCCCTCCGCGCTGCCCTTTATTTTCCCCGCAGCTGCTAAGATCTTCAGGATGATCCTCACAAGCCAGGTTGACCCTTGTAAAAAAGGGTTGAATTGCATGACTGCTTTAGTTAAAAATCATGCATTCTGAGTTACGAAGTTTGCAATTATATAGGGCGTACCTAAACACAACATCAGGTACAGATGACAAGATGATACGGTACCACTTCTTCCGGGCCCCATATGCTAAAATGTATGATGAGCACGAGATAAAAACAAACAAACAACGAAGCTACCAATTAAAAAAAAAAACCCACCTCATCTAGCAACCGATACCGTTATACCAGTTGAGGTTATTTGAGGCTTAATGGAAAGCCACATACACACACACACACACACACACACACACACACATACACACACACACACACACACACATACACACACACACACACACACACACACAAACGCACATCATACTTTATGTTCTTGATAGCGTGTAGACAGCCTACGCGCGTAACATAAACATTGACATTTCTTTCTTCACGTGTATCTCCCTAATAGCAAGATGTCAAATTCATTATTGCGGACAGTACCTGTCTTTCCAAAACTTGCCACAACAATGTCATCATCTCGAATATGGTAGTTCGGCATGGCATCCAGGTTTTCCCTGGTGACGGGAAGAGGGAAACGAACCCCCTTGTACTCCCATGTTACCCTCGTAAAACTCATTGTGCTCTGTAAAGTCGTCAATTACAACAAAAACAGACCAGGTTCATGAACAAAGACTAAAGAACCACGACCTCATACATTCGTCAAATGCTGTTGACCATTTCGAGTGACATATTTTGAATATTTCTCGTTGCATATGCAAACAAGGTCGTCTTCTGTTGATCATCTTCTCTACCCAAATTACACAAGTTCTTCAAATTACGAAAGTCTTTTCATAGCAAAGAAGTCTACTGAAGCATTTCATCACAAATCATGTAAATGAGGACATCATTTGCATAATCTAAGTCCAATGATGCTTATCCATACGCCACAACAATGAAATTGTGGTCATTATGTATGCAAATGAGGTCACATGAGCAATGCTATCCACAAACACACAGCAGACAAGTGACATCGAAACCTGAAACTCGAGTTCGGCGACCTTTACAACTGATGTGCTCTAAAGATTTCTCATTTGCAGACATTTTATTAGTTATTGATCTTCCCTAGCAAAATAATTCATGTTGTTCAAAGTAGATAAGTTTTATCTCAGCAAATAAGGCTATTGTACACTTTTCTCATGGATGTCCCTGATTTGCTTGATTTATGCCTGATGATGTTCACCTTTAGTTCCAAAGGCCATAAGTATGAAATTCCCGTCATTGACCACATAACTCTAGAACGTCTGGATGGATTGTAATGGCATTTTCTCTGTGGGTAGGTGTTGGGAAGACGAAGGTGAAGGTAGATTCTGCTGTTTTTGTATCTGTTCACTTGGACGTGCTATGGTATTGATTTTTAGTGGCATGTAGGTTTCGGCCCTCAAGCAGCTTGCTCTCGAACTGCATTGGCGTTTTGGTCAAAATCTTCCAAGGAGAATAAATGAACAACGGAACGACGGATTTCCATGATATCTTTATCTATAAATTTATATTTGCAGTGTTTTCCATTATAAATAAATTGTGTCATATGAGGTTTATGCTAGGTGGAACATTAACAGTTACCAATTATGCAAATAAATTCCTAATTCGCATAATTAATGAAAAGGTGTAATAATTCTTCTAGGTGGTAAATGATTGGACTGTTAACATTGTGATCTGTGTAAGTTAGTCAAAGGTGTACATGACCAAGCATATATTATGCAAATACAGAAGTCATTTTCATTATCAAGATATGTCATGGAGATATGAGGTTTCCGAACTCTTCTTCATTTTGCAAACGATGTTTTCATTTGCATGATTGATATCTACTGACGTTCCTCTCTTTTCATTTACATATGTCACGGTTTTAAAGCCCTATGATTGATACAGATGGAACGCAGAGGATTCCTGAAATAACCTCATCAATGATGCAAACTAAACCCTGATTTACATTTACATATAATTCATAGAGGACTGAATTAGACAATTATGATAATCATCACTTAAACTATCTACGTACCAAAAGTAATGACGATTCGTCAACCTCTTCTTGAACTATACTGAAGCAGTTGCACTTGAGCAGCAAATACAGACAGGTTTGCTCTCAGGATCAATATTCTGCAGCTGGAGGAGACATCGCTCGTTTCATCGCGATCAACCTCGGTCAGAGGCCATAGTACTAGTATACCCACGGTTCCCTGGTTACTTCCGGGGTTGAGGTAAGTCTGACATTTACGTATGAGAACATGTAATACTTTGTTATGTGTACATATTTCTGTTCTAGCTGTATAGTATGTACGGCATTATATAACTGACTAAGGGTATTACGTATATCACTGTACAGTGTGCATTCTAGAACGTATTTCGTTTTCATTTGGAGGAGCGTGGCGTGGCGGCTGAGCTCGGGTGAATCTTGACCAGCTTCGATTTGCAGGGGGTGATCGCTTATCATTACCTTCGCCGAGTACTATAGTACTCGGGGTAGATTATGTTTTCGGTTGAGCCAGCTGTTTGGTGGGTCTGTATGTATGTCAAGAGCATAACTCAAGAAACCTTTGATGAATCTTTATGATTTTTGGTAGGTGTGTAGTGGTTGTGCAAAGAAAGGTCAAGTTCAAAAATGGTTTACCTTACGTTTTTGAACAGTACTGCAGCGGACTTTTAATTTTTGTGCGTTTGTATGTAGGCGAAAAAAGTGACGGAAACGTTGATAGATCTTCATGATTTTTTGCAGGTGTGTAGATGTTGTGGAAACAGAGATCAAGTTCAAAAATGGTTCTGGCATTTTCCGTCGGTACTGCAGCGGGCTTTGTGTGGATGTGTAATTCTTGTGGACAACATAACTCAAGAAGCTGTGGATGGATCTGTATGATATTTAGTGGATGGGTAGGGTTTACGGAAAGGAAGGTCAAGTTCGATAATGGGCCTTCTAGCGAGTACCTAAGGTACTGCAGCGGAGCTTCAAAATTTCGGAGCATATTTTCTGAAAGTGCTATGGTCATGATATTTGTGTGGTAGATAGTTCATGCCACAAGAAGTAAGTTCTGTAAGTTTGGGCCCCCTAGCGGCTTGTTTAGAACTGCAGTGGGTGTTTTTGTTCTGACATTCGGACACGTATTACTTGAGAAGGGGTGAAGAGATTGTCGTGAAGTTTTGTATGTGGAGAGCTCAGATGGTGCTTTACACAATCGATGTCTAATTATAGAAAACAGGAGCTAATCTGCATAATTAGTAAGGATAATTGTAAATCCATTGCATTCCATAATGGGGGCGTGTTCCCGAAACAGGCCAGCAGAAGGCCTTGCCTAGAAGTGTAAATAAACAGATGGTGTACATAAATAAACAAATGGGGCAGTCTCACTACAATTCAAACAGATGTGTGGGTCCGGTTTTTTTTAAGTGTTCAGTTTCTGCATTTTTGTCAAACACACGGTTGGAGACATAACGGCAAGGGAACCAAATAGAAAGCCTTACAAAACACCTAAAAACATGTGAATAACCAGCCGGACCAACTCCTCTGCTCAGAGAGTACACTGCTAGGTATTACCTAGCACCGTATGGAAAAGTAACATGTACTATGTCTTGCAAAATGTGTATGATATGGAATAAAGATTTATTCTATTCATAAAAAATATTGACTGTACCATCTAATTATAACTTTCAATTTTCTTGATGACCAGTTATAACATATATCAGCACACTATACACATATACTAGTCCTGTACCACCAAATGAGTTTTATCCCTATCTAGACTGGACTCATTCTCCCCCCCCCCCCCATCATAACTTTCAAACGGTATGGTGTATGATCAAGTTTGCAGGGGGTGATAAGCATGTAAATATTAATCACTCTCCACAATAAGCCTTGATTATTTGACGAAGATAATGTGTTCGTGCAACTCTAGTTATATACTTTAATAGCTTTGTCTTGGCTCGTCGATGGCTTAAGTTTCTGATACCAAGTTATTTTCCAAGGTATTTTCTCTTTCTGAGTTCAACGTATGCTTGAATTTTTTTGTAAGTTCTTAGTTTGTTTCCTTGATTCTCTTTCATGTCAGGAGAGTTGAGTTCTGAGTAAATATTTTGAACAAAAGTGTCATTCAGTCTTTGTTTGACTTCAGTCTGAGTATATAATGTGTTGCTGTCCCGGTTTAACAAATGGTACGAAAAACCCAACTCCTCCATGATTTTACTAACATTGGATAGCCAGCATGGAATCTTACAGCGATGTAACTCTTACTGTACTAGAAAAGCTTCGAATTATAGTCTATTTGTTGGTACTTCATTAACTTATCTTTTGTAATATGAGTATTCAATCTAGAATGTTTCAATCCACAGCGGGTAACGTTACCTGCCAAGTTCTATTAAACAAAAAGTACACAACGCACTGTCCAGTTGTCCATTGTATTTGGTGTTCTTATAGACTCGTGTTATTGTCATCTTATTGTTTGTGTTGGACAATAAGTACAACTATCGGGACAAGAATCTAGTGTCGAACTGACTTGCTCAGTATTAGTTAGAGAATGGGCGTGGCGAGTGTATGTGGCTTTGGTAAAGCCCCGCCCTCCCGAGGATTTTGTTAGCAGTCCGAAGGAGGCTGAGGAAAGATAGCAATGGTCTAATTATAGTTATCATAGGAAAAACATAGCGTGACGTAAGGATTAACTGTTACAATCTTGTTCCCACGCACAGACAGACACACACACAAACGCCGACGAAAACATAACCTTCTGGGCGAAGTTAAATGTCAATTACCTCCATGAAAAATAGATACTTTGTTTTGGGTGTGTCTGTGTGTGTCCGTCTGTCTGTGTTTCCGGATTTGTTTAGTTAGCAGTGTATTGTAATAATATTTAGTATGTGAGTTGGTGTAGATAAGACAAAGGTCAAGGTCGATTTTGGGCCCCTGGTATGTGACCTTGGTACTGCAGCAGAACGTCATGTTTTTGTATATTTTGACAAGGATACGCTATGGCTTTGATTTTTTGGTGGCAGATGGCTTTTGATGTAAAGCCCCTGTCACACCTGTGCGCATAAATAATTCCGTGTGAATTCCGTACTAGATTTTGACAATACGGGGTTGCACGCTCAAAATATCAATTTTTTTTAGTCATGCGCGGCGCACATATAGCGTATGAATAGCGAATTCAGCGCATCAATTGCGTATGAGACATGTATGATTTGCATATGAAGTGCATATGTCGGACAGATGCACTGCGTATTTATAACGTCTGAGCTGCGTAACAGCGTTCGCACGGAAGTTTTGGGTAGTTACGTTCCAAAACAATCAGGCGTAACGTTACCTAAAATTTTCACAAAACGATTGAAATACGCATTAGGTGCGTATTGTGTGTACGCCTGTGTATGACAAAATATTGATACTGGAAACTGCCCAGAACAGCGGGTTTCCATGATATTCGGAATGCTGGTAGCTTACACAGAAATGTTCACAATGAGATGGAAATTATGCAAATCGGGACTTGATTTACATAATTGATGAGGAAATTCTATTATATGATAATTCCAATGTTTTGTACAATGGGACCGAAATGCATGTAACAACTTAAAGGTTTGTGGAACATTAACAGACACCAATTATGCAAATAAATCAATGATTAACGTGTAATCAAAATATTTCATGGAATTATGAGTCTCCGAACTCTTGTTTTAGGCAGCGTTTGTCAGTGTGTCTGTTGGTCAACAAGATAACTCAAGAACGGCTGGATGAATTGGTTTCAAATTTGGTGTGTTGGTAGGGTGTGACGAAAACTGGTTTTGATATTTCGTGTTGTGGACATGCTATGGGATCACATTTGTGTGGCAGATAGCTTTTGACGTCTGAGGACAACGTGGGGCAGGTTTGGGCCCGCTAATTTTGTGCTTTTCACACTCATATATGTTGTATATGGTTTTTATGAAGGATTTTCTTTTGGGGTACATTTGTACCCCAGTCGGATGCAGTAACACGAAAGGTGGTTATACCGGATATACAGATACAGACGACAACATACTCTCAACAGTGAACATGGCAAATACCGCCATGCTCACAGTGTGAAGTTGATTGTCTGTAATCTTGATAATCATCATCATAGCTTGATAATATGGCGTAATAAAGATGTTGAATCATCTGTAGCAATGTTGTAATGAAGGATCCGTTTCTTATTACCTTGCTTTCAGTATTATACCAGGTGCTTCATGCATAGACAAGGATGAAAGGATGGACAGCCCTGTCGCTGCATCACAAGATAACACCTGAAGTGACATGAGCATGACACACTCCACAAGTCTGTTTGACACTGAGAATGGTGAAGAGGCTGTGAAATGTCCTATGATACAGGATGATGCGAATGACTGTTCAGATCCTTTCAGTAGCATTTAACCATAATAGTATTATTCAATGAATATATATACATTTGTACAAAATGTACACCTTCTAATGTTTTCAAACATTAAAAAAATCATACTTCCTGACCTTGATTCTTGCTGTCAGGTAATAAGATAAATCTTTGACTATACAGTGAACATGGCATCCGATTTGGAACCTGGCATTCTTGGGATATTCTGTCTGCCTGGGATTTTGGTCCCCCCCCCCCCCTCAGAGTCTCAAAAATCGACCTAATCAGTTATCAGGCTTCCTTCTTCAGTAGCTCCCATGTATGGAACATTAAAATTAGCAGAGCAGCTCTCTGCAATTAACAAGCAGCAAAAAGCACCATGGACAATATTTCTGTTCTCAAGTATTTATTCAATTTCTGCTGAAATGTTGACTACACTGACTACTCAAATTGATCTTCTGGTCATCATACAACCAGCTGGATTCTGACAGTCACTTGTCATGAAAATATGTTCATCTGGGAGAAGCTATCGCCACTGTACAACTGCCAGAAATATTGCCAGTCAAGGCTACAATGTTACAGAGGTTCCACAAACATATATAGGGCATGGCATGGTAAAAGTAGTATCACTCTCCAACCCACAGCACTTGGACACAACACTGAGTGTTAACAGGGCTCTGGGTACAAAAGTGAAGAAACAGTTGTCATGGGATTACAGTAGTTCTTTCATTATCGTCATGGAGACCTATATGTATTGTCAAGTCAAGAGGATTGCTAATACTCATTTCTTTGCAATGATACCAGGCAAACGAAAAGTGTACAATACATTTGCCTTCCTATCCCACATAGAAATTTCTCAAATGTCTCTGCAACTTTCAATTTAACAGTGTGTCGGTCAGGAGGCAGGTATTGCCTAGAAATTTTACAAAGAATATTACTAAACAATTATGCACTGGTATGTGTAAATAATGCTTTTGAACAAAATTTGTACGATACATTTGTACATGGAAGATTCTTCCATGTCATGAATGGTACAAGAATTGTTATCTTCTATCACTGAAATAGAGTTTGGTAATGGACCCAGTGGTTGGTATTCATGTAAGTACTTGGACACAAATGATACAACATGTTACATCACTTGTCATATTTATCCATTCTGTGAAGGGTACTGTGTGAAAGGCGCCAGAAGAACCACTGTAATATACTGTAGTCATCTGGGATTTCTATCATGTCAGAATGCTATAAAACATAAAACATACTTAAAGAAAAGAGTGTATACCTGGCGCAAACATGTACATATTTGTTGAATAATACCATCAATCATTGTTGTTAAATACAATCAGAAAATGTTGTAGTCTGGTTTCGTACAAGCTTTAAATCCGACAATGTACTTTAATGTGCCACAGATTGCTCATCACACTGATAAGGGAGGGTGAGTGAGGTGATCTTGTATTATTAACCCTAACAATGTCACAGGCTGCTTAGGACACCCAGTATCAGGGAGCCTGGACACTATAGTAGGGTCAAGTCTTCATTTTATGCAACTTTAACAGTGATGTTGATTATTTTGTAAATATCCAGACAACAATGCCCTGTTTAATATGGGGCTGAATGATGTTTACTTAAAGAATGTATCTTTGGATTTTCCATCCTGGCAATTTTCTGGCTAAGCTTGAAATAAAGCTGCCTTGTTTAAGTCTGTGACATGTCTACTTCTTCAGATGTTAAACTGCCTTTTATCAAAGTTGCATCATTCTATTAAGATCAAGTTATAAATCTGTAATCTTCCTGTAGCTATCTTAGAATATCAACTTGGCTGACATATTTCTTTGGTACTGATAAACTAAAATCAGAAGTAATTTAAGTGTGACTCACAGGGCTGTTGAAAACATTTCTGAACACCACTTCACTGTTCACAGTCCTAACTCAGGCACCAGAACATGTGTGGATAGCTGACATGACCAGACAAGGACTTGGCAGTTGGGAAAGATCAGTCTCTCTCTGTCAGTACTTCTCTAATCATAACATTCAGTATGAATGATAATTCTATCTGCAGAATTACAAAATATATTCCTCTATAGGCATTCCCAGCCCGAGACAGTCATGCACCTAGTGGCTTCTTAACATACCGTTTCCTCAAGAAAAACTTATCGTTTATTGTACAGTACTAGTTGTACTGGCACGATGAAGGCTTTTTATCTCCAGACAACCATACATTTTCCATTTTTTTGGCCATTGCTGATCACACAGAAATCAACTTATCTATGAAATCCAAGTCACCAGGATGATGTATTTTAGGAGAAATGTAAAAGACATTAGAAAATCACAGTCTTTTCTATATCGAAACGTTTTTTAGGTCTGCCTTTCTATTGTTTTAATGTACAATGTTTCAGATTGGATGCCACCAGATGTGAAAGTCTCAGTCAGAAATGCGTTATTGTTAATTGTTTTATATATTACATTAGTATTCACCTCACCCCAAAATTTACATTTAAAACTGGTGAATGGCATGGCTAGTGTAAGAGAAAAGATTACATTAAAAAAACATTTCAGAATCTAAGTTCCATCCATATATCCATATCTTGTACAAACTTCTTAGAAGTTGTCCATGGGCCTACATGTATATGCAGATTCAGTGAGCTAAAATAAGATGAAAGGACTATCATAGGTGTCAGAACACAGTATTTAGCCTCTAGGGATTCACATGGTTAAGATTACCCAAAGTGAGATGCTTTGATGCTTCACAATTTACAGTAGGGTACAAAAAATTGAATTTCAGGCAAATATGTGAAAATTAACTAATTCCCTTATGCCCTCTTTTATGTGATGCTAAGCAGAAGTAAATGTGAATTGCAGTCAAAGCACAGCGGTAGGTGGTAACAGTATTCTGGCACAAATTCAAACAAACATCATAGTCCAACATATACAGCCTCAAAATTCATGTAATCCTCTTCAATTCAGTACAGTGCACGGAACAATCTCTACGGCTTTTTCAAGTACTGTGCTGTCCTTCCCTATGCCTGACTACTGGGGTAGTGGAAAAGTACTGTGTTCTGCGACCATAATGGTGTGCAGCTAACAAAGTCAATTAGTTTTCTTGATAAAAGAAGGGTGGCTCTCCTTCACAAAAGGGATAAAAACAACATTTCTATACTTCACCATTTCTGATATTATGAATGATAGATCTAGAGAAACCCTTGTACCCCCCTCCCCTCCCATGGAGTATGCTTAGACAGCAGTTACACTTCCTGAGTTCAGCTCATGGGAGGGTTCGGGACACATTTCTCTCACACAGGTGTGAAGCTGAACTTCTGTCGTTTCGTTCCCCTCAAACCTGCCTTTTGATATCTGACCACCTGCTTCAAGCCAGACTTCACTAAGCCATTGGTAATCTACACTCCTGTGTGTGACAATTTGTCCCATTCCGCTTATACATATACATGTCTCTAGTATACAGTAACTTTGTTCATTCTCCAAGGTAGGATTTGTCATTTGCGTTCTTCCAAACTGACGTAGTTTTGCTTGCCCCACTTAGCCGCCCTGGTTGAATATGCCTGGAATAGTGTGTTAAACATAATACTAAAACACTGGTGAGGTAAACTGGATAAATGTGTGCATGTGTTTTTTTTTTAATACATGTAAATTCACCTGTCAATTAATGTCTACCATTTTAGTGTCATCAAAATCAAAGAAAAATGGATAAAGATCTATTGCTATACATGCTAGAATGGGCCTGCATTCACCATTTCCATCACTTTCTACAATCATCATTCGAAATTGATGGAAGCTCGGCTACCAGATATATAAGCACAGTTCAGGGTACATAGTTCCAGGCAACTTGGAGTGGATAAGTCTTGACTTGTATTAGTACATCGCAGTGCTGCTATCTGTCACCATGGCACTTTGTCTGTTGTCACAGATGTATGGATATAAAAAACAGCATGGGTAGATCACAAAGTTGATTGGTGAAGAATTGATTCATGGCAGTTTAAATCTCTCTCTATGAAGACTTCCTTGAAAATGCAATTTATATGGATGCAAGCTTTTCATAGCATAAAAATTACACAGCAGTGCTAATCTTCTATCTACATGGATATGATAAATCAAACATTACATAATTCACACTCTTTGCAATCAATATTTTCCAAATTTCTTCTTTTTTTATGTGCAATTGTAAGATGTCTGTGACCTTAGGTGACCTATGGCCGCATTCCACTGACATCATCTCCCCCGGAGCTCCTCTCTCAGCCAATCAGGGAGCTGCTGGCCCAACTTGGTCAACAGTTTGGACAGTTCCACGTTGTAGGGCAGGTAGTAGTTACTGAGGAACTTCTCTGTATCTGACTCCATGGGAGGGTAGTGCCTCCCCTTGCTCCGACCCAGGCACTTTGTCTTCCCGTTCGGCATGACTTGGCAGTAGAATCCTTTTGAGGGATCATACCTGTGGAGGGGAGTAGAGAGGTGCACAAAGTGGTCAGGTATGGAGGACTTCTACTCTGTCGATGGTATGGGCTTGGATACAGGCATTGATCTTGATTGTTAGTATTTCATTTACAACTTATAAGTATAAATTTGGAGGTGTAAACCGGCAACAAGATAGTGACAATGATAAATTTGCAATGGTCATAAATCCTTAGAAACATTCCTGGATCTCATTGTTATTGTGACCATTCCATGAATCTACCCTTACATTTCTCTAGCCAAAGTACATAGTGTAGAGTTTTGAAGAAATCTGCTGAGCTTGCCTAAGAAATGAAAACAGTAAATGCTGGTAAAACACAAACCTCCTGAATGTGTAAAATACTTTACTCAACACAACTGTACTACAGTGTAAACTTTTGACATATGCGACAAGTGGTTTTATTTTTCTGGTTTTTACGATGATCTCTCCACTGACATCAGGACACCACAAACATGCCTTTCCATTGTATCATTACATTACTAATACTACAAATGTACAGTATTGTTTACACTGCAAGTTTATAACATAGCAACCATCTTCTACCTCAAAGCCCTGCATAAGTAATTGAATTTGTAGAATCTACCTGAGATGGCTGTCATAGTCAAAGTGCGGCTTGACCTTGAGGAACTTCTGAGTCTTCCACATGGTGGATACAGGGTCCGTCCTCAGCTGGTCTCCGTCCAAGATCAACAACTGGGGAAACACAAGATCACCGTGTCAAACAAGGAGAACCATTACCAATACAGTTAGTCACTGTGACTTCTGTATTTGTTGACAACCAACAGAAGTTAAAAAACTTCATCATGCCTAACCATTGCACCTCTGCATTGGTGGCAAGGTGAACTAATAACATTGTTTGACCCTTGATCAGCCTGAAACCACAGTTGCAAGTGTTATCAGGCATGTCCAGGAGTTATTGTGGTTAAAACTCATCACAGTTACATGATCAATGTTGTCACCAGTGCATCAGAATCCTATGAATTGTGATTTTTTTTCTTCGGAAAGGACTATATGGAAATTATACATGAGGTATCATCCTAATATATCAAGTGATCTGAAGGGATATAAATCAAAGTTGAAATGTACGTACTGACTGTCTTCTAAGGGAATATTGTTAAAGGCATCCAGAGCATTTTATAAGACTTGGAAATTGGAAACATTCTAGTTGGTGTAATCTTTATGAAATTGAAAATTAATGCCACTGTTTACCACATTTGCGTTCGGATTTCTTTTCAAAGGTGCGCAAAAACGGCACAAAAAAATCTACATGTTCATCGTTTTGTTTCACGCGCCTACTGTAAATACTGTAAATAACATAGCCCCGCCCACCTCCGTCAAAACGTAGAAATGCAAATTACAAACATAAAAATGCAAATATTTGACGGACATGCAGTCACTCTCTCATTGGTCGAACCGCTAATTGTGATGGACAGTCAGGATCAGTCTATTTGGGTTTGGATTTTCTATCAGTTCTCACCACACAACGACATCGTATCTTTGCTATTATATTTTGATATGTAATGGTGTAGTGTTATTGAAACGTACTATCTGTAGGAATGACTAGAAAGTTGAGTTTTTTTATTAAAGTTTCAAGCCTCATAAAATGCTCTGGATGCCTTTAAGTTAACACTACCAGACTCCGATCAGGATCTCTACAGATTGGATCTCTAACTAGACATAAGAAATGATGCAAACAGAAGACCCGTCCTGTAGCTGTGCAGCTGTATCTTTAATACCTGGCTGGCAGGATAGTGGTTCAGCCACATCTCCAGGTGGACGGCGTACTTGCCGGGGTTCAGACACCGGTTCTTGAGTTCCCGCAGGGACCGCGGCGCCTCGTCTGTGGCTGTCACCACCTTGTAGAAGCTGTGGTTCAGCGCAACGGCATCCTCATGTGCTCGCATGTGCTGAGGTCGGATAGACTTGTGTTAGAATGAGTAGTCCTCTACAAGGCAACAAGTACTATATTCCAACAATATCATCTCTTACAATAAATACAGGCTTATCACTGGCTCTGTGCATACGCCTGCTGTCATATACCAGGATGGTGTGTAAGGCTGAAGTAATCTTACTTCTTTTCAAACAATACTTGTCACATATGCCATATGATCATCGTGCGATTTGCAAAATGAGGGCATTTTTGGTCGCGCATAATGTCCTGCAGAATTCAGCTGTCCTGTTACGGAAAGGCTGTCTTACAGCCTTGTACATGCGGGTGGTTGAACATTGAATTTCTACCACATCAAAACCGTACGATGACCTACGATGAATGTGACCACGCCTAAACCAAAACTGAGAAGTTGTCCTAGTTAGCATGCTGCTCACCTGGTACCATGAGTACGCCCTCCTGGCTGGGTTGATAAGAATGGTGACTATCTTGGCACGGGGAAGCAAGGCATGGGCACGCTTGGGAACAAGCTCGTTATCAAAGTACGTGGCACTCTTCTCAAACAGGTACTGTAGACTGGAGTTACTGGGCGTGGGGAAGAACTCCATGTACCTGGGGGGATCATTGTGTTAGGAGATGTCCGAATGCACATATTTTGTACTTTTTTTAACAACTGTTTCCTCCTATTTTTACAAAATGTGAAAGACTGATATCATATATATTCTTAAATCAGGGCTCCAAATGCTGCTTTTCTTCGCATACCTGCACTCGTGCACCTAACATCCACAATTAGCTCAAATCATAAATCCATCACAAAGGTGTGCGATAAGACTGTCAGTGCAGTAAGGAAAATACACCTACATACCCAGTATCTGGACTGATGCAGATAAGGTGCAAGGAGATATTGAAAATACCTGCAAACTCCAATTTTACCTGTACTTGCCTCTACTGTACTGTACTGGCAGAGGTCTATTACAAACTAAGAGTATCGGACTCACCAGTCAATTCCTCTATAGTAGTTGGCTCCATTGAAGAACTGGACTTCCTCAAATGTCTTACTGCTGGGGAAGTTACTGAGGATGTTGGGGTGCATGGACAGGAAGGCGTACAGGGCAGTGGTGCCTGGAGAACAAAGAACAAGTTCAGTAACACACAATGCCGGCACAATGCATTTCTAGTAATTAACTAAGGGCAAATGACCCGCTTTCCTTTGGTCTATACGGTGTGATAAGGCATGGTCTCGGCACTTTTATACGGTGTGATAAGGCATGGCCTCGGCACTTTATTCGGTGGTTATAGGAACGACCATGCCTTATCACACCGTATAGACCGAAGGAAAGCGGGTCATTAACGTTATTATCATATAGCCATAATATCATATAGCCATTGTCCATATAGTAGTTAGTAGTATTTTGTGTTGTATTTGATTTGTGTAGTATTTGTCTTTCACTCACTCACTCACTTACTCACTCACTCACTCACTCACTCACTCACTCACTCACTATTCCATCAGTTTCTTCTCTTTTTGTGCAAGGTTTAGATGTCGACTGTCTTTAGGAAATGTCAACAACCAAAAATGATGACTTCATTTTGAATGACATTCAATGCACTTCTTGCTGGTTATTAGTACATGTATTATTAAATGCAAAGTACAATCATGAAACTATAGATATTGGCTAGGTACTACAATCATATGTAAAGCTGATACATACAAAAGATAGCTGTACCCATCATGATACATTAGAGTGCTACTGACCGGTTTTCTGTGGGCCGATCACCAAGAAGCGCGGTAACCTGTCACAGGTCTTGTATTTAGACCAGATGGCTGAATGCCTCTTGTCATCACATGGGTTCTGTAAAGGGGAAAAAAGTCAATGCAAATATCTTTGAGCTTTGGTATGCAAATTAAGATTAAATCAACATATTTGAATCAGTACACTAGTTGAGCTCTATGCATGAATTGTGTCAGTCATAAAAATTGTACAAGAATATAAATATACTGTAAATCCAGTTAACATTGCAGTTCGTAATCTTAGCAGTTGGGGGGAAAGGGAGTATTTCACGGCATTTCAGTTCAACGATGGGAACAAACATCCCTGTCTCTAATGTTAGTAGCAAAATGTTTTTGATGACAAAATTTTGGAGGCTGACTAGTAACAATTAAATCTAAAATCAAGTTATCGTTAACAAATCAAGAATTACAGTATACATTCAAGTCATGTACACAATATTTCTGATACTGAGTACATATTAACAAGCACACCAAGGCAGACTTTGCTTTCGACAAAAGGCAATACATGTATTTGTAATTTTTGGACGATATTTTCCTTACCATCAAATTCATCACACTTTTTTTAAAATTGTCTGGACCTTACAAAATCATAATTGCTATAAAGATTTTATACAATATTCCCGAACTCAAAGTCAAGTGCTTACCGACAAGCTTTCCAACATGCCTTATACATCAGAGGCTATCGACCACCCCTCAACCAAGAGGAGGCCCTAACTAACTGCTGGGCAACTTTGACCTGTAGCTGACGTCAAATTCCGCTCAGGTCATGTGACAAAGGCTTCGGGTCAAATCAACTTAAGAAGGATCAGTGGGCTGATTGAAAGCTTGTTGGTATCAACATAATAGCATATAAAATCTTTATGTCAATTACAGTCATTGACTTTTATTCCAATATAAAATGAAAATTGTTCTTACCTGCCACACAGGGTTGACTTCCTCAGGGTACAGATCAAAGTACTTCCTGCCCAGCTCCATGGGTGGGACAGTCTTCAGCTGCAGGTTGGTCCAACACTGCACAAACTTGATGACACTCTCAAAGGTGTAAAGGGCCAGGCGGTCATTACCGTAGTTGGACAGGTGTGTCATGAAGATGTTCACCTGTAAGAGTAGACAGAATCTGTATCTGTGTAGGCGGTATACATGTAGCTGCCCTTTAGAGCTTCGCAGGCATTCGACGTGGCAGCAGCTGTATTTAACTTTCCTAAAGCTGCCAACATCTCCAAAATGACATACTTTAGCATTTACAGTAGGAACGTTTCTGCATAAATTATATAAATGAGGTACTCATTACAATAATGCACATTCTATTGTTTTCACCTTTCCTCAATTTGCCTACACCTCCAAAAAGTATGCACCTTTCCTAAAGCTGCCTACACCTCCAAAATAACATTGGTATCGTTTGAAAAGGGAACATTAACATGAGCATAGATATGTATGGCATCATCTCAGCAGGTTTGAAGTGACCATTCATTCCTCCATGCCTTAAAAACTGCTTCCAAGGTTCCATCTGGGTACTAGGTTGCGCCGCAAAATGCAAAAAAAACGGACAAAAAGACATTCAACGATAATCGTACATTGGAACCTTTTTACTTTTAGCTAAATGCTGCCTTTGGAAAGTTAAGCATCAATTTTGAAAAAAAGACAACAGGAAGGGACAATTACAAGAACAAGAAAGAAAATGCTGTTACATGACAGGTGTATGGAGTAGAATATAGCCAGCCCTTACCCTACTGTTGATGAAGGTTTGGAACAACTCCCCCCCATGAATGCTCTCCTCCAGTCGTGAGCGCCCACCTGGGTACTTGTCGATGAAGATTGTGTGGGTGAAGAGACCACAGGTTTGTCTGGGCAGTACCTACAGGTGGAAAACAACTGTTGTTTCACTTGACAGGATTCTATGTCTAGCAATATGTATTGATCACGAATTAGACCCTATTTCCTTGCCATTTTTATAAAACAGACCCTTCTGACTTTCAGGTGCAGCAGAATTTTAACATAGAAATTTTGGTTAGTACTTTTATGAAGCCTTGTATTAGTGTATTTCAACATGCTTTCGTATGGGAAGCAGCCACTGTAGCATCTGCCCTTTTGTATCCATGTTGGCAGAAATTCCTTGCCACCTTATATGCAAGCGCCCCCTTTTGACTTCTTCACAAACTACACCCAGAAAAAAACCCAATGCATCCAGCTTCCATGAGGCAGACACATTGCCCTGCACCCTGACTGTGTGTGATCTTAGATAAGCCTATTTGATTCTCCTTGTGAGGACACGAACTGTAAGAGCTCCTCTAGCTGTGCTAGGTTGACATAGTGAATTGACTTCTGTATGTTGAATTATAGACGATAATTCTATCTACAGCACTGACAGACAGAATGAGCAACATCAGGCATTAGCCACCCCGGCACTGACCATGATGTTTTTGTAGATGAAGCCGCGCCGGTGCCTGGGTGGGCGCAGATGGGGGTACTCCTCCGTACTCGTGACCTTGATTCCCCACACCTTCCTCCAGGCCTCATACAGCGGCACATGGACGGGGTACACCCCGGAGTGATGCGGCGCCACGGCGTACCCCCCATCCGTGGGAATCCCATGCTCCTGGTTTCCACAAAACCAACAGACATGGTCGTCACTCTCTAGTACTGAAAATCTGCTGTTTCTTAATGATGATTTTGTATCAACAAAGTAACAAATTACAATCTCAGGTATCACAGTGTAAGTAGAATTACCCGCTCAACAGCCTTTCATATCTTTGTAGTAAATTTGCCCTTCATCTTTCAACAGCTGTGCTTTTGGATCAACTAATTGTATTACCCAACACTTGAAGTATATGAAGAGACAGACTGAGTACAATCTGACAAAGAGGACTTCATAAAGGTTTCTAACATAAGCCTTAATACATTTTGAAAGAGTACAACAGTAGATAGAAAAATAGTAGAACTGCATTGTGAAATGAAAAGGTGTAATTTTTCAGCCGGTACCTACTTTGGCAAATCTTTTGTTGAGGATCATTTGTTCCCGGAGCGATGTCTCGTTGGTGAAGGTGTGGGGTTGTGTGTGGGCCCACATGTGGGGGAACCACCAGAACTCATGGGCATTGGCCAGGAGTGCATCATCTCCTGTATCCTCTATATCATCTCCTACAGTACACACAGCAAGGATACAATCAACAATCACAGCTTCAAACATAGGAAAGACAGAGCATTAGCCTTGAGGATTTCTAGTTCTGTGCTTTTTATAATCCAGAGGAAGGAATTTAAGGTACTTTCAAAGTCCTTTCACTTCATGGACTTTAATGTGCAAAGATATTTACCTTCGCCGAGAAGGTTATCCATAGGGTCGCGTTTGTGTGTATGTATGTGTGTATGTGTGTAGAAGACCAGCATAACTCAAGAATGCTTGGATAGATTGTCTTGGTATTTGGTATGTTTGTAGGTTTTGATGAGACCTGCAAACAATTAGATTTTGGGCCCCCTAGCGGCTTCTTACGGTACTGCAGCGGAACTTCCGGGTTTGATATCTTGTGTTCTGGACATGCTATGGAACTGATTTTTGAGTAGTAGATAGCTCTTTGGACAGAGAGTAAGTTGGGTTTGGAGTTTTTGGAACTGCAGGAGCAGGTTTTGGTTCAGACTTTGAAAGAGAATGACTCAAGAAGGGCTTTATAGATGGTCATGATTTTTGGTAAGTAGATAGCTAGAGCGATGATTTACATGATTAGATACTTAATATGCAAATCAGTATCTAATTTGCATAATTAATGAGGAAAGTTTATACATCTGTCAAATTCCATGATAGGACTCTCAAACATGTCACATATGTAACTGAGGAAGAGAGAATTATTAATCGATATCAACTATGCAAATGAAGACCTCATTTGCATAATTTATGAGAAATGATTCACTTGATGGATGGTCAGGATTTTTGGTATGTAAATAGCTTACTTGATGCTTTGTATGATTAGACGATAAATATGCAAATCAGATTTTGATTTGAATAATCAATGAGGTAATTTTACAAACCCGCTGTGTTCCAGATCATATGACTATTCAAATATGTGACATTTGTAACTGAGGAAGAGAGGAATGTTGATACCTGTAGATAAAAAATGTGCGTAACTGTTTGCCTAATTTGCATAATTAATGAGAAACCACTATAATTCCATACCGGTAAATGAAGGCAATTTCATACTTGTGGCATTTGGAAGTTATGTGAATGTGAACATCGTTGAATCAAATTATGCTCATAAGGACTTTATTTGCATAATTGATGATAAATGTTAAGCTTTGTTAAGCTCATACTTTCAGCTTAATGACTTCTGTTATTTGGGTGGAAAAGATGATCAACTAGTGTGATTTATAATTGATGAGAAACACTCCTAATACGTCAGTCATAAAGGTTAAAATCATTTGGCGAAGGTATGAGGTCGTGGAACTCTAGTTGATTATGTACTTTCCAGAGAAGACAGAATCTTCACAAGGTAACATACATGTACATGTATATGTTGGGAAAACAAAAAATACAACAATTCTTTCAACAGCAAATTCTAGGTACAGTAATCATGGCTTAGTCTGGATACCAACCTTCTTTGGCTTCAGCCTACATTGTCAATTGCCCCTAGACTGGGCTGGTATCCAGACTGCTGTCGTGCGTCCCTTCCCTGGACCTAATTTTCTCATACTTTGTCATAGACATGTTGACTGCAACACTGTTTTTTCCTAACCACGAACACAGATGTGGTCAAGTATTCACTAATCAATACCCGATACAAACTGGGAGAATTTCTGGACGAATGACAATGGCATACAACGAAAACGTACGTCTGGGTGTGAACCAGCCCGCGCGATGGAAGTTAGGAATTTTTATGTCCCGTACAATTTATTCGTACGCCACCTTCAGAGTGATTGTGCGACCGCCCAGCAGGAGGTATGAGTCGCTCCCAGCCCTGTGCGAATCCAAACCTGTCATATGATTATGTCCTGGCACTGGCTTTCTGCTTGGAGGTCAAGGGTCATATGTAAATTGCATCCCGTGGTTTTAAACCTGTGCCGAGCACTCCTGTCAGACTTGTTTGCTGGTAATTTCCATGTATTTCTGCTGTATTTTAGCTCATTTATCTGTCAAGCGTACTGTATTCCCTAGATATGGCTGGGCGTAACAGCTCAAACTGGAGCTGTGGAACAATGACAGGATAAAAAGTAAGATGGAAACTGCGAAAAAAGGAAGCATACGCCCAGATTGCTAAGGCTTTGAGAGATGAGGGCTATGAGTGGCACGAAGATTCCAGACCTTATCATTAGGTACCAGTACTGCCGACCAATACGGGGTCACAACTTTTTTTACAACGCGGGGCGGAGCAGTGGCGCAGCGTGTGAAAGGAAACTGCCGTACGTTTTTGTCGTATGAAATTTTCCCAGTATGTATCAGGTCTTAGTTCACTTTGACTCTCTGGAGACTATTGGGCATCTCACCTGAGTAGTAGAAGTAGCCGGAGAACCCAAGATTGAAGCGGAACCCAGGAACTAAGCTACCCAGCCTGGACTGGGCACTTACCAGAGCCTGGAATAAATCATACAAAATATGTTAAGGACTAAATACACAAAGAAGATACACTTGACTAGACCAGTAGTTTCATTTTCTATCCACACCATCTTGCACACATCCCTAACTTATTACATTCTGGATGATAGGACAAATCCATGCCTGAAAAATACATCTGTAATCATATCCCACCGGCATACGGCAGCTAGCTTGGACATAATATGTTTCATGTACGTATACTAGTACCTGTATGCCATCAATACTACTAGAGTCAAACCTGCCCAGGCAACCACCTCTTCAACTCAACCACCTGGCCATGGCGACGGCTTTTTCTGGGTCCCGAAAAATGTCCTCACAGGCTCAAGCATTAAGCGGCCGGCCCAAGCCGACCTCCTGTCCAACACGGCCACGACTGGCACGAATTGGGACCGTACAGAGCACAATCCCCGCCATATGACAACTGCCTCATTTCTAAGCAATTGCTGTGACATCGGATTTTGCTGCCTATGACAAAAGTTTTTAAACTTGACTGAAAAAAGTCTGTGGAATAGCATTGATTCATCCATAAAGTATTTTAATACAATGTTTATACTGTAAACATTGTAAATAAAAAGGTTTGTGAATTATACTTAATACAACAAAATACTTCTTGATGTTGTACTTATTGTAATCTTACACAAAATTACAACGATAACGGAAAATATAATTTTTGTAGGATCATACAACAATGGGAATTGAACCTGATGGTGGTTATGCTGTCTAAAATCACATCATTTGCCAACAATTTTTGTAATTCTGTTGATTAAAAGACCTCAAATTGGAAACATGTTGTGAGTCGATCTTCAAGGCGACCACCCAATGCGATTTCTTTTGGCTGGTCCCCCGGGTGGTTTCCTTGGGCAGGTTTGACTGTATTTACTAGTATACAAAAGACTTTTGTCATATTCATCACAGACCCAGTAAAAAGC
Organism: Branchiostoma lanceolatum; assembly: GCF_035083965.1. Taxonomy (NCBI): domain Eukaryota; kingdom Metazoa; phylum Chordata; class Leptocardii; order Amphioxiformes; family Branchiostomatidae; genus Branchiostoma; species Branchiostoma lanceolatum. The sequence continues at coordinate 17,331,750 of NC_089735.1, forward strand.
CTATGTTTTGGCAGTACAATCAACTTGATGATTGTATGTCACAGACATACATGACTGTGTATACATGAATACTATAAATGTAGTTAAGTTCATGGTTTTTGCTGTAACCTCTTCAAGACCGCTAACTTAAACCGCTTATGTTTTTTCTCCTGTCCGCCTACCGCTTTGTCTAAACCGCCAACTACAAACCACTGAGAAGACTCCATTTTGTCTGTACCATGAAATCAAATCACAGTCAACTGAAGTTCACTGCATTTACAGTAGTCTGTACTGCAATATTATCCTCAAACGTAACAATATGTATGTAAATGATTACATTTTACAGAAAGCTTCACCAAGTTTCCACCATGTCTGCCACAGCAGAACTCATTCACTCTGCTCCCATCAGCCGGGACATGGAATGGAAATGAACATTCTCCATTAACCGGCACCATCTACGGCTTGTTCTCAGCAGCATAATCAACTGGCTGCCAGTCCCAAACAAATGACGGGGCAATACTTTTTACCCAAAAGTGCTTAATGAATCTATTGGACTTCATTCTTTAATCACACCACTAATCAATCCACTAAATGAATGTATTACTGCTCTCATGAGATTCCAGTAGGAAAGGCAATAAGCAACGGCTGCAAATTACTCCAGACAGACTGGCAACAAAGCAGTATCAAAACTTCATCAGTTAGCTATTACATGGCTGAGTGACAACCTTTCTGGGGTAAATGTTTCATGAATATGAAGGTAGGAGGACTTCAAGCCTATAGTGCTGCCATGTTACACTTTGCTGCACACCTAAACCAACGTTAGGCCATTCCACATGTCTGGAATAGTAATAAGAAGGTTTCATAAAAGTTTCATTTGAGGCGGTAACTTGATGATGATAGCTTTGAAGCTGGGTAACCACCTGAGGAAATGAAAAGTGCAGGAGTGGTAAGGACCCCCTTTTACTGGAGGGTGATCACTGCAGGAACCGTACACCGACTAATGGTAGATTTGTATAACCCTGATTCTTATAATTGGAATAAGAGGCAAAAGTATTATATGAAAGACAACAAAACATGCAGTACTCTTTATATACTAAATTTGTTGAGCAATAAGCCAAGTTTTTGGTCGCCCAGCGGTCACAGCCTCTAATGGAAAGGGGGGGGGTGTAACAGAGCAAGACTTGGTCAAGGGGAACATGGGCTGGAATGGTCATTAGTCAGATTCAGAGTTATAAGGGCAAGGGCTACAAGAGAAGGAATCTATGATACCATAAGAAAGACTTGTCTGCCCTGTGAGTGTTACAGGAAGGTACTGACATAAGCAGGCTATGACATTGCTGAACAACAGTTTGAAAAAATATTTGAGTTTCTCGCATGTCTTCTCGAATTCTAGTTCATTAATCAGTGAATTACTAGTAGTAGCCTCTTCCACTGACCCCATGACCTGGAGTGACTGTCACGTCTGATAAACGACTTTCTACCACCACTTCCTGCCACTCAACTGATACTGTATTCAAATAGCCATTGGCACACATCGACACACCAAGAAACAAAACCTCTGTACACAGAGGCATCAACCACCTGTGAACATCTGATGTCATCTATATTCTCAGGAAACAGCTGAACAACTGCCTAATGAACTAATTGTGACCACAGCCTTCATACCCCTGATGACCCATGTAGAGACAGATGTGACTTTATAATAATTATACTTGTACAAGATGAATGAAACTCCATCAGGCCCTCTCTCCATTGTTCATCTTCAGATATCTTAAATATCAGGTTTATGGAGATTGGTACATATAGGGTCGTAAATTGAAGGATGAGCCCTGCTTCCTTTCTTCCTCGTAGCCAGGTGATTTATCTTATCAAATGGATCATTGCACTTCCGGAAATGAAGGTAGGGAGTAGATATGGCGTAAAATATGGGCGCAATAATGTGGAGAAATGTTCCCACAGAGCATATCTTGCCCAACTGAAGCACCCAATATCATTTGTGTGAGCCCTTCAGGATTGGAATGCCTTTGATCAGCTTTTCTTACTGGCTTCAGGGGACTTAAAGATTTAGGTTATCGCAGCCCGCAAAACCAAACGTGGCAAAAATAGCATCTTCAGGATCGTTAGTGAGGACATGTACTTCCATAGACAGCTGAGGATCCTAGCCTGGATCACTATCAGCTGGTACAGGAGTCTGCAGGATTACCAGCATCCATAGACATAAGTCTCCCCACGTCAGAACTCCCATCAGTTTTGCATAATATGCTATAACAGACATGTATCTTGATTCTAAGATTCCCTGCACCACTTAGTCAATACCAGAGAGGCTAGATTAGGTCTGAAGATATCCACAACTTTGCTTAAACAAGCCTTTGACTGGGACGAATGAAGCAAAACAGGATTTTAAAATGCCTTTGCACCGTGTACCTAACACTTATAATTAGTAATAGCTAATAGTATTGGTGTTGACAGACTGTGCGACTAATTATAAGCTGTTGACAAGTAGAACCAGACTCCAAGTTCATCTACACTAGAGTCTCTGCCTTGTATCATTCAAGTACATGTACAAGTTCAGCTAACTATCATATACATGTATTCTCACTCATGTTGCAACCACGTACACTGTAGAACCTAAAGGTAAAAGTAGTCCCATAGCATTTTTGAGATAGGGGCAATGGGTTGTTATTATCCACTGTGTCTTGGGCAAGGTATTGGAAAGCGGAGCCCAGCCCTCTCCTGTCACTGCCTTTTGCCTCCCCAACCAAAGTCAGATACCCATTTTACATCTGGGTGGAGTGAAGAAAGTTTAGGTTATTGCAGCCCGCAAAACTTGCCTTAACTTGCCTTTCCCAAGGGCACAACATAAGGCAATTTGAACCCAGGACCTCTGGGTTCTGGGCCAAACAATCTAACCATTACACTAATGCCACAGCAATCATGTACAAAAGGTTTAAAAAAGTATCTATGCCAGTTTCCTTTGTAAACTCAAGCCTTTTCTGAAAGGGCATTAATATAGCTTAGGTCAGCATTTCTGGAAGCAGTGAAGTGTGATATCCCAGAACACAACAGTCTTGTACAACTGACAAACATCTGACATATTTTCATGCCAGGCTGAACGAAAGAGAGTCAAATCCAAAGGATCAACCAATACCTGTATGAAGAGGAAAAAGGAGACATCATTAAACCCTAGTCAAGTGGCTGGAAGAGCCTCTTGGGCTGGGCTGACTGTTACATTTACAGGTAAGACGATCATATCTGACAGGAGTCAGCAAGTGGTGGGATAATGAGAATGCATGGCACTGTGTACAGGGCCACCCAGTCATACTGAGTAGGGCAAGGGGAGGCTTTCCAGTTACCGAGGGAATTGTCTAGTAGGCTAGACAGATGATACTGCAAGGCGAAGTTGACAAACCTTTTACAGTGAGTAATGTACCTGCTCAAACCAATCTAGCATAGAAACAAGCCACCCACACGGGACAGGTGATAGCTCTTTAGAAAAATGTTGCAACTAGAGCTTTTTTTGTCTTACAATCGGCAAAAAGCTTAACCTTGTAGCAGTGAAGTCAAACTGTGAATAAAAAAAGGCAGCGTATGGTGTATATACTGTGAAATAAAAGCTGTCCATGACACGTTGTTCACCGATACATGTACATGTAGAAGTAATACACTATGATGATACATCGGATATGCGTTTCCAATTTATTACTATTGTACATGTGAATTGTTTGAACAGTGAACTTAAAAACATGTGGAAAACCTCCTTTACCCTTCTAACAGGAAATGACATGTAGGTCCCTCCCCCAAATAAATGAACTTACAATACTGTGTCTTGAATAAATAATTGTACTGGCCATGAAACCATGCACCACAGAGAATGGCAAATGTCCTATGATCTTGAATGACAAAAATGTCTCTTAAGCAGACTGTGCAGGGAACAGATGATTGTGCTTCCTTGGCTGGATCGATCATCTTCCTGTGACATTACTAAAAGGTGATCAACAAAATGAGTCAGAAAAGCTTTATCGCAAAGCTGCAAAATGAGGTGGAACACAGAATTGCACAGTATGTTGCTAGAAGATAGGAAATCAGGGAAATACCTAACAGTAACTGGTCAAAGTGCCCCACACTTTGAATTCTAGCAGTTCCTGGCGAGCATGTATGTGCAATGTGGTGAGTTGAGATGATGCACCAGCTCAGACATGGTTTTGTGAGAAGCACACAGCGGCTGCCGCAAATAAAGCGACCTCTCGCCCTGACCACCAACCCGGCTCCAACTTTTCGAGTACTTATTCCCAAAACATACGAGTCTGTGAACAAGTTCAGACAGGACCGGGGCCATTGCAGCTCCTAACAAGCTTGTAGGATGAGATGCAGGAAGTGATGGATACCCGCAGGTCTGCCCAGGTCCCACCAGCTCAGGGATAGTGGTTCATAAAGATGCGCTGATTTAATCCCAATGTCCAATATAAGATCAGTCAGGTCAGCTGGGTCCATCTGTACTGACAGTTATATATGGTACAGGCCAGAGATTGTTCCAATGGGGTTGTCAATCATGCTGGCTAATCTACTACAGTAGAAAAACATATCCATCACAAGTCAAGTTGGAGGGGAGTCTGCCTCTACTGCCTGTCTACTGTAAGTCTTTGAATGTTTGTGGTGGTTTTATTTTTGTGGAGGAGTGATTTACACTGTGCTAGTATACATTGCAGAATTGTTTCACCAGCAGACTAAAAAACTGCGAAACCCTACTTTCCCCTGCTACCGTGACATGAAGTCCCAGTAGAAATACATGTAAATGAAGTTACTATATTTTGGGGGAAGTTTAGACACTTGGGACTGATGCACATTTCATCCCTACTATATATGGTTACCCTGCTGTTTGATATACTGTGCCAGGATTGAAGCACAGTCCAACTGAAAGTTTTAACGACAAAAAATGCCCATCGGCCACCAACCTTCACATCACTTGTCTGCATCCTTGTGCCCACCTTCCCCACAAAGATGTCATCGATGTCCACAAGGATGAAGCGCTCCAGGGACAGGCTGAGTTTCCCCTGGGACAGGTATGTGGCACTGTCCAGGAACAACAACCTGGGGGAAAACAACAACAGGATGCAATGTTAGCTTTTAAGTGGTGACAACTTCTAGATACAGGGCTTGAAATACCACCAGGTCCTGCATGTACAAGTTTGTGCCGCAAAATTGGAGCCATTTGCGTAATTTCAAGAAGACTTGCACATGTGCAAGTTACCATCAGTAGAAATTTATCCCCTTTTCATACTCACATAAATTATCACTCCAAATGAAGAATCGGTGCTCAAACAAATTACACATCAAGCAAGTAACATTAAGTATCCTTTTTGAACTTGTATTCCAACCTTCATTTAGTGGCCTAGAACCAAGCAAGGCCGCCATCTTGGGGAACAGGGGCATGGTACTTTCCGTAAAAATTGGCTGTGCAAGTAATTTCTTTTTGGAGCAAGTAATTTTTTGACATCTGCACCAGTGCAAGTTGATCCCAAAATGTATTTCAAGCCCTGAGATACATGTACACGTAGATACCATTTTCCTCCTGAAAACTGACTCAGAGTCTTGTACTGGACTTATCAAGGAGGTACATGTAGAGGTTCGAATGCTTACTGGAATACACATAAAAAGGCATAGTCAACCCCAGAGGAGAGTGTTCTGATTCTGCTAATAAATTTTTTTCGGAATCCAAGAATGTTATAACATTGGCAACTTGACCTTGACCCTGGACTAGGCAGCAGTTGCATTAAACAGCATCAATATTCTGACCCACGTTCCCTTCAGATTAATTACAGCCAGGTGTGACATGTTATATTGGAAACAACAATTGGACAAACTACAACTGGGGTGCTCTTAAGAAATCTTGAGCTGAAAAATTACCTTTGCATTGTGTTTCTGGATACTTGTTTGTCAACTTAGTAACTGTATTTTTCCCTTGCTCTGGGTCAAAAATGGACTTTGATCTTTGTAAATCATCCCATTGAAACCCATAATTTTAAAGACTTGAGACAAAAAGGCCCTCACAAAAATGGGGAGCTCTTATGAAATCTAGGTTAGATCTTGAAAATACTTTTTGTAGCCTGTGTGTCAATAGTCAGGGCCCGAAATTCATTTCTGGGAATAGGTGCACTGGCCATGGTGCACCCAGGGCTGTCTCCAGCTTTAAATTTTTTTCCGTCCCACTCGTTGTTTGGGAGCTGATTTTTTTCATTTTCATTGTTGAATGTGTCATTTTAAGCTTAAAAAATACATTTTCATCAGTTTTATCTCATGAAATTGATGTTTTCGGGACGGATGGGGTTGAATTTTCTTCCGTCCCAACAACAAGCAAATTTCGGTCCCAGGAGGGAAGGACGGGTCCTGGGTGCACCTAACCTAAAAAATCTAGGCACACAGAAATAATTTTTGATGCAGTGCATAGAATAAAGAATACCAGCAACAAGAACATGCAATTGCAAACCCTACTCCCTCTCTAAGAAACTTCAAATATAATTCTATAGCTAACTTCAGAATTTTAGATTCACCAGCTGGTTGTATCATTACAGCCAGTACGTATCCATTTCTGAGTAATGAGGCTATTGTAATGCGCTCGAGAAAGACGCTGCACAAGTAATACAATCAAACAAAGTACAACATAGGCTGTATTTAAGTATCAGAAAAAGCAATTTGCTTTTTCTGATACTTAAATTTTAGGAATATTCTGTGTACTAATATACAATATTTCCTTTACCCTATAGCCTACAAAAATATCTAGGTGCACTGGTGCACCAACAGTCAAAAGTTAGGTGCACAGTTCCAATTTTGGGTGCACAAAGGTGCACATGCACCCAGTATTTCAAGCCCTGATAATTGTTCATCAAACTTGGCAACTCAATTCTTCTATTGTGTTGACCCAAAAATTGCCTGGAACTTCAGCAATTATCCTTTAGGAACCAATACGTAAGCAGTGATTTCCATCATGCATCACATCCCATGGGTCTGCACTACTTAATTCTTGGATCATTCATTTATTTGTTCATCTGTGAATGATTTATACAAATTTGGTTGATTTTGTATTCATAAAGATGTGACACAAAATACCACCCTCTTCTGGGGTTGACTACCAGAATACAGTATGCTTTGATTTAGGGTTAAGGTTAAGTTAAACTGTTAATTCAATATTTTGATTATACCTTGTTTGGGCTGGTAACCTGTTCTGATTACTCTGACCCCTCTAAACATGTTCATGATAACAAACTTGGCACAAAGGGCCAGGATTGCCCAGTATTTTCTAGTGATGTCTTGTTCCCAGGGCCTTATACACAACAAGAGTTCTACGACCTCATACCTTCGTCAAATGATTTTGACCTTTATGACTGACGTATTAGGAGCGTTTTTCATCAATCATCAATCATACCAGTTGATCCTCTTCACCCAAATAACATAAGTTGTCCAAACCTCCTTGTTATGACTATGAGCTTAACAAAGAAGGTTATGCTAACATTTATCATCAATTATGCAAATAAGCTCCCTCCTTATTAGCATAATTTGATTCAATGGTGTTCACATTCACACAACTTCCTAATGCCACAAGTATGAAATTGCCGTCATTTACTAGTATGGAATTATAGTAGTTTCTCATTAATTATGCTAATTAGGCCCACATTTGCATATTTCCTATCTATCAACATTCCTCTCTTCCTTAGTTACAAATGTCACATATTTGAATAGTCATATCATGGAACACAGCAGATTTTTAAAATTGCCTCATTAATCATGCGAGTTAGAATTTGATTTGCATAATTATCATCCAATCATACAAAGCATCACGTAAGCTATCTACATACCAAAAATCATGACCATCCATCAAGACCATCTCGAGTTATAGTTTTTCTCATTAATTATGTCAATGAGGGTCTCATTTGCAAAGCTGATATCTAGTAATATTTCTCTCTTCCTCAGTTACATATGTCACATGTTTGAGAGTCCTATCATGGAAATTGATGGATGTATAAATTTTCCTCATTAATTATGCAAATTAGATACTGATTTGCATAATAAGTATCTAATCATGTACATCAGCACTCAAGCTATGTACTTACAAAAATGTATGACCATCCACCAAGCCCTTCTTGAGTAATTCCCTTTCAAAGTCTGAAGCAAAACCTGCCCCTGCTATAGCCAACCCATAGGTCTGCTTGGAGACTACCTTACCAATGCCTACAGCTGGCTGACAGCCAATTTGTGTAACTGACGTTTCCCGCCTTCAACATGACCCCTCATGACCCCTACCCCTATCCATGACGCCTTGGAACAACACAGCCAACACGTACACATACTTCAGCATACAATATAACACATTTTTACACTTTTCTCGTTAATTATGCAAAACACTTCGCCCAAAATCTAATCATCTTGAGATTTCCCACATACACACCGACACACCAACTACGACAACAAACCATCCAGGCGTTCTCGACTTATTCTGTTCACTAACAGACACACGGACAAGCATCATCGAATAACCTTCTCGACGAAACTTCGTCGACGAAGGTAATTATCTTATGCCATTGGTAACATGCAATGTTTATTCATCAAAGCATACTGCATTTCAGGTTCGGGTTGGCTGCAAAAAGTGTATTATTTAGCCCCCCCAAAAGCCGGTACAGAGGCTAATTTGGTATGTGGGTAGGTGTAGGGAGGAGAAAGGTCAAGGTCGATTTTAGGCCCCTTGGTATGTGTCACTGGAACTGGAATGGTGTATTTGTCAAAATCTTCTAAAGAGAATAACTGAAGAAAGGAGCAACAGATTATGATGTTATTTACTATGCAGGTAGCTTAGACAGAGATGTACACAATGAATTGTGCAAATTATGCAAATTGGGACTGAATTTGCGTGAGTAATGTGGAAAATCTATACTTCCATTCTAGGCATGTTGTGGTAGCTCACACCTGTTAGTTTCAAATCTAGGACAAGAATTCCCCAGGTCCCAACAGCTGGTGGTCAAACCAGAAAGGGGTACACTACCAAACCTATATACTTGTTTCTGTTATGTGGATAGCTTAATAAGTGCTACTTGAAATGGTGATAATGCAAATCAGAATCTAATTTGCATAATTAAGGGGGCATTTTATAAAGCCACTCTGTTCAAGAGTACGACAGTTAAAAAATGCAACATATGTTGTAACTGAGAAATAAAGTGACATTGATAGATAAAAGTTATGCAAATGAATACCTAATTTGCATAATTAATGAGAAAATACAGTAATTCCATATCGGTAGATAACTAGAATATCATACTTGTAGCAGTGAACATAGTTGAATATAAATTATGCAAATGTCAGCCTAATTTGCATAATATATATTTCATGGAGATTTGAGGTCTCCGAACTCTTGTTACACAATGTCATGCATGTATTCAGGTGTATTTCGGTAAATAGTCAGACCAGGAGGTAGTACCGGTAACCATCTTCAGTGGCTTCTGTTTATTAACTCAATCTGACGAACCTCTAACTTGACTGATTAAAGTTACGTGACTGTGAGTACATTTAACTGTGAAGTCCATACTCCACAGCATAACAACACACTACACATATGTTCTTTATTCCTGTGACCATGCATGCCTTATGGTGAAGTCAAGTCATAAACTATCCTGAAGTAATCACACAAACATCACGTTCTCCATCAACCTTGCCTGACCAAAGGGCCATGTGATATGATGACTACATGCCCAGATCAGACCAGATCCCATTCTGGGTTTATCACCATCTCCAGACATGTTACGCTCTGAGCTGAAAGTCACATTCAGCAATCATTTACATGTATGCATGGAGCACATTTCATAGATCCTGTTGTATAAATGCATATGTCATATACATTGTATAGTCAAACCTGCCCAAGAAGATCACTCAGGGGACATTTGGTTGTGGTGATTTTTTTTTACAATTACATGTAATTGGTGGGAAATTGTTCTGAAATTGCCAATATGCATTCTTATTCGCTTGTTTTTTTTTAGAACAGTTAAGAAACTTGCCACACCATGTACATGTACCAAATTTGTATACTCAGCTGTAACTCTGACACTCTAATCAACACTTGGCCCAGTTAACTGTTCCCCTGACTTAGTAAGCCCCTGCACACCTACATGTATATGTGACCTACATGTAGAAAATGAAGTTGATGCATTTCTATCACTGGAACAATCAGGTCAGCTGTTATTGGACCTCCCTTCTGACAAATGGGCAAACAAGCAGGGGGCAAAGAGCACTTGACACAATTGAGATGTCGGGTCAATTCTGTGCTAAGAGCAGGTTACATATCACCATCTGCACTCAGTAACCACTCTACAAAAATCTGATTTACAAGGCAATTGCCCAATTGTTGCCGGAGGTTGGACACATCCACACTGACAGTTTGTAGGGGATAGATGGCTGTGTGCTGGGATTGTGGTAGTGGACCTGATTTGTCAAACTTCAGACAAGCATGGTGTGCGCAGATTGCTGATCAATCTTTATTCTATGGTTATTCCCTCACAGCTCCGGGGGTACTAATGACTGTGTTTTGCACAGAAAGGTTGACTACATCTACATCAGGGCTGAAAATACCAGGTGCATGTGCACTTTTGTACACCCAAAACTGAAGCTGTGCATCTACATGTACTTGTTGACTGTGGGTGCGCCAGTGTCCGGAGATATTCGTGTTGAATCGGTTACATGTATTATGTAAAGGCACTGTTATACACCCACACAATACACTGTATTGCTGACACTTAAATGTCAGAAAAAAGTGATAAAATATTTTGTGTCATTTGTTCAAAATTTGAAGTTAGCAATAGAATTTCAGCTCAATACTCGGAAGAAAGAGTCGTAATCTTTGTAATTACATGTAGGATTTTGAAATATCGGATTTTGCTGATATTTCACTTGATTTACGTTGTGCACTGAGTCAGCTTAGAGATGTGATTTTTGTGGCAAAGACTGCCTTTCTCGTATAGGGCTGTTTAGCCATAGTCGATGCTGTAGGGCTGTTGTGAATTAGAATTTTACCATGGTCAATACTGACCGACGGAGGCCATATATGTACGTTGTGCACCAAAAACAAGAGCAACAAGAGTTCCACGACCTCATATCTCCGTGAAATATTCTGTTTATGTCAATGACTTACGCATGTACATACTATATGCTTGGTCATAAATACCTTACACATGTTGCAATATTGATACTCCTATCATTTTCGTCTTAGATGAATTATGGCACTTTTGCATTAATTATGCAAATTAGGAATACATTTGAATAATTGGTATCTAGTGATGCTCCACATGCCATAAGCTACATCGGTTACATGTACTTGAGTCTTATAATGGAAAACACTGCAAATATTGATTTTCCTCATTAGTTATGCAAATTAAGTCCCAATTAGCATAATTTGCACTTCATTGTGTACATCTCTGTCTAAGCTACCTGTATACTAAATATCATGGAAATCCGCCGTTCCTTTGTTCAGTTATTCTCCTTTTCAGATTTTCACGATGACGCCCCTGCAGTTCCAGAGCAAGCTACAATGGGACCCAAACCCACACCACATCTTCATTACACCACAAACTATCTGCCACCAAAAAAACAAGACCATAGCACGTCCAGGTCAAGAGATACAAAAATGGAATTTCTGCTGCAGTACCAAGGTCACATACCAGGGGGCCCAAAATTGACCTTGAACTTCGGCTTCACAACACCTGCCCACATACCAAATATCATTGTAATCCATCAAGAGGTTCTTGAGTTATGCTGACTACAGTAGTCCGGAAACACAAACAGACAGACAGACAGACAGACAGACAAACAAACAGACACACAGACACACCCAAAACTATATCTCCATTTTTCATGGAGATAATAAACATTAAGAAATGTAAGATAAAATCAAGACTAGGATTTTACACAGCACATACACCTTTAAGAAGGTCTGCACTACTGATAAATAGGCACTCTGATTTCTTACTTTAGCATAAAGGTATCTTATCCCATAGCTGAAGATACTCAATGAGTCATGCAAATCAATTACCCGATTACCAGCTTTGCTAAAAGGAAAGTTGACAAAGCTTCCACCTGAAACAACTGCAGTGTTTTTGTATTGAGGCAAGAACAAACAAACATAATCCTGAAAGAAATTTAACCAGGTGGTGGAATTAATATCCTTTTCACATGGCATGAAACATTTACTATTATTCATTTATAACAGATTATTTCTTACTGTAACAGTATTGTGATGCTTACCTATGGAGCCAGAAGTTCAGGTCGTTTCCAAAGAAGACCCTCTGGATGCCGTCGTACAGCCCGAGGTCTTGCATAACTGTGACATGGTAAGACCGGTCCAGATTCTCATTCATATGTACATACTCAAGACTGGACGTTTTGGCGTAGGCTACAGGCTCGTAGGTTGTGTGGTTGGATTGGAATATTGTCCAGTCTTCTCCAGGCAGGTTCCCGCGCCATGTTTCCCCAGCTCTCGTTAGATACAGGAGCGGGCAGTCAGGGTTCAACGAACAGTCCTTCAGTCGAAGGTTACTGTGCATGTACAAGGGGAAGTCACCAACCTTTTTATTCAAAAGGTTGTCTTCTGATTTTCCTACAAAGCTGATGATACCAACATTGAATTCCAAACAGTACCTGTCCAGAATGTCCCGGTTCCATTTGTCCATGTGCAGGTACTTGTTCAGATTCTCAAAGATAACCAGGGAATATTTTCCGTGGCCAAGTTCTGTGAAGGAAGGGAAGCTCTTCCCGCTGACTATTTCTGTCTTGTACTTCAAGCGGTTAGCTTCAAGGAGAGCAGCGATTTCCTGGCCCAATTTTGAGTAGGCACTCTCCACGAACACGAGCGCAGCAGGCTGAGTTCTAGAGTTCTTTGCCACATCACGCATCGGTTGGGGCCGTACCGGAAAAAACGGGTTGGCCTTGGATCCAGCAAGTTTACAGTTCGCTTGTGGTGGCTCCCATCTGGGATTTTGTTTAGTTTGAGAGACATAGTAGGCCAAAATCCAGATAGACAACAAGCTGAAACCCAAGGCCAGAATAATTGCTCTCTTGATGTAAGGCTGCGGGATTCGCAGTGCCCACTTCATACTCGGTCCACCTCTCGTCGTCATCCTTGGAAACAAAACAAAAAATGCTCTAACCGGGGTCAACCTGGAAACTGCTGTATTCCTCCATCAGATCCTATTTTAATGAATTGTGTCTAGAGGAACGGCCCAAGAGTTGGTCCAATCAGGTCACGCTGCCACTCTGCAAAAGCAGGACAGTTCCGTTGGGAATTAGCGGTGGATGATTCTTTCTGAGGTGTGTCTTATCTGACCTTACAGTGAAACCTCTTCACAACAGCATTTCATTAAGCTAGATAGTCCTGAAGTCACACATCTTCCAGGGCACTAGCTCTGATTGTGTTTGTCGGAGGGGTATTGTCGTATCACCTTCACATGCTCCAGACTAACATCATGTGCTGGCTGATATGTTTGCTGATCCCTTTGTGAGGAAATGCTGAAAGCAGGGAGTTGTTCTGGACAAAGGATTAACTCTGGGAGACAATAGAGGATATTAGCTTTCTGAGCTCCTCTGGATTATCTTCTTTCCTAAACAGTGTCCGATGTCTTTCTGGGGTGGTTGGAAGCAGGAAGTTCTTTACGGTGTTTGGTTTGTTGTAGGCTGGTCCTCCTGAAACATATTGAAAGAAAACACAATATATTAGAAACACGTAATCATACATAGCAGCTCACAATCTTACCAACTTTATGCAGGCAAAAAAACATTTCGAAAACACATGGCCAAGCTAAGGTTAACGTGATGCCAGGGCTATCTCTAGTACCCCTCCCTCCGTCCCAGGCTGACTGTTGGGACAGACAAAAATTCATTTCATTCATCCGAAAAATGGAGAAAAAAAAAGGAGACCTTACATTTGTCGGACAGACATTCGAACCATTACTATCACCAACTTAATGGCATTCAAGCCACTCATGCTATTGGTACACAGCCAGCCGAGAACTACATAAATACTGGCATAACATACAATGGACTACCTTGCAATGCAAAGAATCTGAACCTTTCACAGGTAACAAAGAGAAAACAAAGTGGACACCACCATACCACTGTTTAGATGGAAACCCATGCTTTCTAATGATTGAGTCAAACAAAAACAGACTTCGGATATAATTACATAATAGTAGCAACACGACACGGCACCTACCACTAATACCAGGCTCTAACTCTGACAGTCACATCAATAAACCAAACATGAAGAAAATGGTTTCCCCTGCAACTCACACACCTCCGGCTGTACACACGGTGTGTTTTGTGTCAGGTGATCGGGATAAGCAATCAATAAACATGGATTATGGTCCACGCCAATTTTCCTAGCCTCCTGTAATACATCACACACACATATATACCTCTGGCCACCTGGGAAAAATATGCTCTTCTTTTCAAATTGTAAATTCATGTAGTTTCTTCTGGTGGTTTTGTTTTATAGTAGGTGAGAGAGGGAGGTTTTCATGGTGTTATAAATCCACAGTTGAAACATTTCTGAAGTGCAGTAGTCATACAAAGGAGACATATTTGCTGTGTCACGATTTCATGCTGGAGAGGTCACCGTAAAAACTGCGAAAATAAAACCACCGCCAGAGTTTCAAGATTTACAGTTTACCTATATATACCATATGATTGTGTTGGGAGTCTGGATTGAAGTTTTCATTTGGGAGGAAACACAGCTGATCAAATACACAGGGAAATGAAAAATGACTTGGTGACCATTCCTTATGTTACAGTTTTGGTGACATTACTATTTCTCATCATTCTCTCACAGCAACATTAGCCTGGAGCCCTTGCAATGAAGTCTTATCAGTTATCATATGAATCTGTGTTGCACCATTCCCAACCAAGTAAGCATTAACCTGATTACCATCTGTGGTCAAATATTAAATTGATTAGGATCTGCCCTAACCCAATTATGGTCTCCATACAGGTGTAGCACTCAAGCAACTCCCAGCAATGTGTGCTATTGAAAGTGCCTTTCACCAGTAGACCTACCATAATCTCTATTGCCGATCAGCTCATTTGCTTTTAAGCCACAGTTTATATACAACACTTTCAGTGTATTTGTGTCACAATATATTCTGTGGGAAAGAAGTGACATCACAGACAGTAATCTATATATGCCAAAACCTGCCGGTCTATTACAGTCAAACATGATGACAGAATCTATTAAGAAGGATCCTCCACCCAAAGATCACTCCCGCCGTCAGCACTCGAACACACGTTGACCCTTCAAACAGACAGGACAGGCAGAAATCAAAAGCCCTGATACCTACGATGATATTGGAAAATAAAGTTGTTTTTTTTATGCCAAACTTTCTTTAAAACCTGATATCAAATTGACATAACTTTTTGTCGAATCATGAGACCAGAAACAAATTAACATTTTTGTGATGTAAATTTTCATTGATGTTTTTGATTCTTTTGCCAGTCCCTCTTATTCCAAGCATAAAACTACTGGTTCATTTGGAAGGTTTGAAGGCTGACCACAGGTATAAAGCTACCATAAGAGACAGACCTTCAATCTTCTATTCAAAAATCATGAGAATTTTCCATTCCAGACACAACTGAAATTTGGAGTCCTGGCCCATAGTATGATACACTGTTAGTCTACAAATCTCTACTACAAAAGCTAGTCCCAAGTTGCCCATCTAGGGATGACCACACTTGGAGGTTAGCTTTGAAGTTTGAGTGACAAACATGAAAGACCTACATGTACCTTGCAGGATTTTTCAATGGGAGTAATTTTAGCTACTACTGTAGCAGGGTAGACTTTTCATCATTGCAATAACCAACACAATCATAAAATAAATATCTCCCACATTTAACATTGCATGTGGATATTGAATGAGGTTTTAAATTGACATTTTTGAGCCCAAGAAGTTGTTTCCTTTAAAAAAATAGAACACTTAATTCATAAGGGTTGATACAATTATTCTGTTCTTTCAACCCTTTTTTACTCTTTTTCACATAATGTGCCAGAAGACATGTAGGACATCTAAAAAGATGCTTCAATACAGAGAACAGCATAATAAAAAAGAAAGTGGTAATCTAGAATGAAAACATGAAGAACATGTGAATTGTGATGCTTGTGAACTCGAGAATGTGCTAATATTCAAAGGTAACTTGGTATCAACATTGCCCATTGTCTATTCCAATTGGAACGCAGCATTTTTTTTACCAAGAAATATCCTCATCAGACAACCAGCACAACATAACAAAATACTGGATATTTGGAGTTTCTTTTAACACAACCAGGTAATCTCACCTGCTGACGTTTCGGTGTCTGTCAGACACCTTCTTCAGAGCTTCTGACTTGAGTACTGCTTCTCACCAAATATCCTATGTTCTACCAATCTGATGAAATTATTTTCGGAAGTAACAAAATACTATTCATACCCTGGTCTGAAGATAGGGTAAGCCTTCTAGTAGTAGCCTTCTTGTAGCAGCCATGTTAGATGACCTTTACTCTTTAACCCCTACCATTACTGACAGTTTAGCTTCAAACTGAGCAGCAGGATAATTCACCAGACCTTATGATAAGGGATGTTCTGTGGGTCTCATAGGCAACTCATAGGTTTGTTTCATGAACCATGATTCAGGTCAAGGACTATATGGAAATGATAAGAAAAACTTGTTTGAGAAATGAAACTGCAAGAAATTTTCAATCAGAACTGTCAACAGCCATTTATGACTTCAAATATGATCCTGTGACACATGGATTTTCCCGGGATGCTCTACGAATATAACGATAGAAACGACTTTGGAGCACAAATTTCCTCAGGACTCTGGCATGGAATTAAGGATACATGTTAAACCATACCATACTCACAGACCAGTGTGATTCTAATTACAATCATGGGACAAGACCCAACATGTTATTACGTACCTACATGTACTCGAGGCTGGCAGATACGTAATATTAGTAATTACGGGCACCTGCATTATGCTGCCCAGGCCTGTTACATGTACATGGAAATGACACAGAACACAGCTGCCATGCATGCATCCCATCCAGGAGCAGCACCCATGATTCTGTAGGCTTACAAATCAGTTGAAAGAGATCTAGACTAGAGAGATGGTGCACAAAGCAGCCCTGGTAGTTACCATGCTGCTGGGACTGACGCCAGGAGCAGGAAATCCGTAGTTTGGAGCCTCGCCCTGTTGGAGCACCTGCTACACCCCCACTCCACTGTGATACTTTTAACAGTCAAGTGGCTGCAGACTATCCCAAAGATCTATAATCATTGAAGAACAACTGATCTTCAAAGCTGTTCTACATTCCAAAGGCATAGCACAACTTCAACTCTGCATACCAGTGACAAGGTTTCCTGAAGGACAATGGTCAACAGTTTAGAACGGTCAAGCACTGCATCATGACTGCCACTTGACATCTGTCAGATCGCATAAATCCAGGGATCTCACGAGTACGTGACTGGGGCTGCATACCTAAATGTAACGTCAGGTGTTACAGAGGTCCTGTATCTGCACCAGAAGGATTTAACAAACTTATAGTCTTCAATGATGACAGAAACAGTAAACAAAATGTTTACTTGGAGTTTCTGCATCTCCTGCTAAGAACCTACTCTCACAAGAGGATCTCAAATTAAGCTCTCACACCGATACTGCCTTTTCATGTTTTTTCCAGAGTGAAACTTTCAATGATATTTGTGGCAGGAATTGCACTTTTTTTTAAATTTCTAATAAAGCATGACATACGTTGTACTTGAGCTTAATCTTATTAACAGTTCCATATTTTGGACCTAAAAGACCTTCACAGTATCATAGTGATATATTATTTCATTCATGTGACAATTATACATTCCAAACAAGAGTTCAGAGACCTCATATCTCCATGAAATATTCTAGTTATACAAATGACTTCCACATTTACATAATCTATGCTTGGTCATGTACACTTTTAATCAATTACACAGGTCACAATGTTTATAGTCTAATCATTTACGGCAAAATTATGGCACTTTTGCATTAATTAATATGCAAAGTTGGAATATGTGCATATATGGTATCTGTTAATCTTCCCCCTGCCATGTTACGGTCTCGGGCCGGAGTTTCTTTTATGATTTAGTATGTAGGCCGACACCCTTACGCCGATGGACTACAATCCTGAAGAGAAAAGTAGGACGGAAAATCTAATGATTTCGGCGAAAAGGGGTTTGTTTGTACTTTCGGATGTAATTTTCAGTATCGTCTGCTGTTCCTTTTTTTGGGGTAGAAACCATAGTAAGATGACAACTTTGGACCCAAAAATTATCATTTTTTTACACTTTTTTGTTGGGAGCTGCTTGAAAAAAACTAGTTTTCCTGCATGGGGTAACGGCATATATGCTGAAAAAGCATAATACTCCCTGTCATGAAAAAACCACATCAACGTTGCAGCGGACTAATACAAAAAAGGCTTGATGGCGAACCAACTGTACCGTGCCCCAAAATACTACAACACACTGGCTTTTCAAAAGATTCAAAACATTTATGCACAGCTACAAAAATGTATAACGCTCACCAAGCAATAGGGGGCAGAAATCCGGGCGACGACCATGCACCTCCGGCAGATTACCGCGCTCTGACCCTAACCCTGGTCAGATTTGAACTCCGACGTGGAACCTTACATGCATTTGAGTCCTATAATGGAAAACACTGCAAATATTGATTTTCTTCCTTAATTATGCAAATTAAGTCCCAATTTGTATAATTTAAATTTCATTGTGTACATCTCTCTCTAAGCTATGTCCATACCAAATATCATGAATTCCGTTGTTCCTTTGTTCAGTTATTCTCCTTGGAAGATTTTCACAAAAACGCCTCTGAAATTCCAGAGCAAGCAGCTACAAATGTAGGGGCCCAAACCTACACTATTGACCATGACATTTGCATAAACTATGCTTGGTCAAGTAAACCTTTAACTGATTTACACAGGTCACAATGTTAACAGGTCAACCATTTACAACTTAGAAAAATTATGGCACTTTTGCATTAATTATGCAAGTTAGGCCACGCCAATTTAATTTGTTGCTTCTTGGAATAGCTTCTCGAAAAAGGTAATTCTGTTATTGAAATTATAGTACTAGATCAAAGAAAGGGTACATTTTCATAAAATGAGCCATACAAAGCTGAAACTTGAATAATCCTTCTGTTTTAATCATGTACTCGTCCTACAATTTTACTTAAAAAATCCATTAACCAAGAAATTAAATTTGTGTGGCCCTAGAGAAAAATGTGCAATTCGTAGAAGTTTGGCCCAGCAGCGTAGCTACTCCCGACCGCTACACACATAATTTGCAGAGAAATCGGAAAATTATTATCAACATACACACCACAATTTTTAGCTTTGCATATTGTAGCCTGAATTCAATAAAGCACTATGCATATTGTAGCTGCCGTCTATCGTCGGACAGTCACACTCTTTTGTTTCTTGCAATTGTTATGCTTGCAAACAATTGATTTCGGTGCCTTTGACATACGTTTATCTCATTAAAAATTGTTTTTCAAGACAATCATGGTTGGTCATTTGTGGCCGTATTCGGCAGAAAATCTATTCAATCCTTAAATCTTTTTCCATGAAAATTCTGATTATATTGAATTTTTCCATTTTCTTTCACATCAAGGAGGTTTAATCACAGCGAGCTGGTGGCCGGGCTCCATGTTTTTGCTCATGAATATGCATGTTTACCGCTTGTTCTAAGCGCTGATTGGTTCACATCAGATAGACCAATGTTCTGATTGGTTTCTTGCAAGATTTCAATGTGACCACATGGCAGGGATTTCCCACGCAGTTCTGGTCAAAGTATCGATGAAGCAGTTTTGTAGCGACCTTCGTAACAATATTAACATTGCAAAATTAAACAAGCCTTTTCTGAAGGCAACATTCAGTAAATTTTCGTGGTATACTCTTCCCAGCCAGGCGGAATTGGACTAGGTCTGGTGGGAAATGTGGTGTAATGTTTCCATGCACGGCTGCAAATGAGTGAATTTTGCTGGCCAACTCACGGCCGACACTTTCGTGTTAGATTGCCGTATTGTTCTTACCTGGACTACCTTTCAGAAAATGATTGTTCCTGCCAAAACGCAAATACAAAGATAGCACGAACTGTTGTTTTGCCCCATAGCGTGAAATAAAATCAACTAGAACATCAATGTACAGTTATCTGCCACCAAAAAAAAGTTCTGCTGCAGTACCAAGGTCACATACCAGGGGCCCAAAATCAACCTTGACCCTTTGTCTTCCCAAAACCTACATGTACCCACATACCAAACATCATCATAATCCATCCAGGGATTCTTGAGTAATGCTGACTACAAAAATCTGGAAACACAAACGCACAGACAGACAGACACACACAGACACGCACACACAGACACAGTCAAAATTACTCCCACCTCTCAAATAAACGTACCGGTACATCTATTTTTTTTGCCTCAAAATCCGCCTGGTACTTTCTTATTTTAGACCGTGCGTTTATATTTTTTTCAGAATCAGGGCATTATGTCGATGCAGTACTCAAAATACCCATATTTTGAGCCAGAGAACCTTATTTTGCTACAATTTGTAGAAAAGAATTGGGCTGAGGAAGCTCGAGCGCTAGCTCACAGTAACACACACACACATGCTATCATCATCATAAAATACGCTAAATTTTCAATTGAAACACAGATATTGCCATCCAACCAAATAAAACAACGAGTTACCGATACTTTTTCATTCTTTTGTACCCATAGTCAACTTGTTTTGAAACGCAAAAATCAGCTCGAAAATACGGCAGCACTTGGCGAAGATACGAGTAAACAAACAGCATGGCAACAGTTTCTGTCCAAACCCTGCTAAACTGTAATTTAAAGTTTGACTCTTTCTACAAGGCATAATTATCGTACAATGCACCTTAACAGCTTTTGGTTTCTGAATGCAGCATATTTATAGTCATCTAACATGTTCTGATGGATTTCACCAGGAGTATGCAATCAGCTGGAGTCTGTCTGAGTTTGCTGCTGGCTGATTAGACATGAGGAAAAACGATGACCCTCTGTTAAACATGATTACTTCTGCCCCTACAGAATACAGATTATTCATCATACTCATCAAAGATGGGTGATAACAATGAGGGGTCACTGATCTAGTGGCCTCCCATCTGGGTTGAGGTCAGAGGATGATGAATATGCCTACATGACGTTGTACACCCATGTATAATGTATGCATACTGTGGTTTTACACTACACATTTCTATGATATTTTTGGTACCAAATAGCAAGGCACTATGATAAAAAAACAGTGCATTTAAGTCTGCATTTTTTATGCACTGCAATTTCGTGTTTTACAAATTCACTTTCAAAGTTATTATCATATCAAGAAGCTGATTATGCATATCTATATTCTGAAAAATCTGTTTCTTTTCTGATTTCCACATAAATCTACAACGCCCATGTGCGCATTGCTTTTCGCCCGTTTCAAAAAAAAGAAAAAGGAAAAAGCTCCTCCGAGGCTCCATGGAACTCCGGAACTTGTAGACTTATATTGCCGCAAAAGGCGTGACACTTGTTACGTACTACCATAAAATATGTCAGCATCAAAGTTCACAAGACAACGGGGGGCGTAATTGTGGATTGGTATGCCATTGACGTTGGCGAGGGGGATGTTACATTTGCATAGTTGTTCGGAGACCTCTTATCTTATATTTTGATCATGCAAATGACTTCCATATTTACATAATCTATGCTTGGTCATGTACACCTTTAACTAACTTACACATGTCACAATTTTCACAGTCCAATCATTTACCGCTTAGAAGAATTATGGCACTTTTGCATGACTTATGCAAATTAGGAATTTATTTGCATAATTGTTACCTGTTTATGTTCTACCTGTCATAGACTACATACATGTATCACGCTACATGTATTGCAGTCTTATGATGGAAACACCACAAATAGAATTTCCTCATTAGTTATACAAATTAAGTCCCGATTTGCATAATTTGCACTTCATAAATATACACATCTGTCTCAGCTACCTGTATCATGGAAATCCATCCTTCCTTTGTTTAGTGCTTCTCCTGTGACAAAATCACCCCTGCAGTTCCAAAGCAAGCTGATAGGGGACCCATACCTACACCACATCTTTCTTTCATCACAAGCTGGCTGCCACAAAAATTCAATGACCATAGCACGTCCGGGTCAGAAGATTTAAAAAAAAGGACGTTCTGCTGCAGTACCAAGGTCACATACCAGGGGGCCCAAAATCGACCTTTACCTTCGTCCTCCTAACACCTACCCACATACTAATATCATTGTAATCCATCCAGAGGTTCTTGAGTTATCCTGACAACAAAAATCCGGAAACACAAACACACACATACACAGACAGATACACACACATACACAGACTGACACACTCAAAACTATATCCATTTTTCATGAGATGAAAACAAATATACCAACCTCATGAAACTGTTCACAGACGTTTCAATAGCAACAAATATGTCAGATCAGTATCATAATAGCTTCTAAACCATTACATGGATCCCATTTGCACCCCATGCACACTTCTTCTTAGTAAAGCCCTCACTGTCACTGATAAATCCAGGTGATACAAAGTTTGATCAGCACAGATCGATCTACATGTTCCCTCGCACCTTCCATTTCCGCCAACATCCCGAGAAAGATGGGATCTGCCATGTACAAAAATGGGAAGCCAGGGATGACCCTTTCAATTGATGGTTGCCAATTTCGACCGGGGAAAGCAAGCAACAACTCTCTTTCAGCAGGCATCTGTCTTGATGGTAATGAACCTGTCCACACCATGGTCCATCCTGGCTCCATCTGTACCATACATGAAAGTGCTTAGCACATTATTCCCTATATAGATATCAACCTTCCATCCCTTTGGCTTATCTCCATGTGAACTTACATGTGAATCTGACCTCGATTGGCACTACTCTCTTTGGCAACACGAAACCTATGCTTTTAATACCCCCGGTATTTATTCAATTGCCAGGAAAAGACCCTTTCGCCTAGTCTGCCTTTTAAGACATCTTACTCTGAGGTCAGACACATATAAAGCACCTCCAGGTAGATACAATGCAACCAGCACACTTGTGTGGGACATGCCATTTATAGACACATAGAAAAGGGTAGAAATAACTAATTTAAAAAAGGCTTTTTTTTAAAATCTCATCATGAAGCAAAGTAGGAGAAAATACAAGTTATTGCAACATCCTGGTATCCATCCAATTCTAGCTCCAGTTCGCTGCTGATTGCTTCTCTGACAAACTGTTTGATACCCGTTAATCCAAAAAGGATTGGCATTCAAATATCCACGTAAAATACATGTATGATCAAGAGCTCGGAGTTACATTATTTCAGGCATTAGATATCTTTTAGATCAAACTTCCAAATACCTGTTCAAACCCTGTTACAATATGCTATCATAAAATGTGACTCATAGCCAATCAGGGCTCTCACATATATCTTACATATCATAACAGTTAGCAATATAGACAATAAATTTCTTTTTTTTTCATTAGAAAACTTATGTATCTTCACCTCAAAGGACACAGCTTCTGGAGATATCTTCAATGACTTTCCAAGGTCACCTTCACCCAGGCCCTGTGACAACAACAAAAAACAGATCATCAGTCATAATCAAATATAGATATAAAAAGCAAGATAAATAATCCTAATAGCAAGCCCAATAAGGTTTATAAAAGTATCACATGCACAACATTGCAATTTTTTGCAAATACCACATCATGAAAGTTTACAGTTAAAACGTCACAAGTTATCTGTAGTGACCGAAAAAGACCATGCGCCTTCCAGCCATTTTGCATACGACCCATACATTTTATATATGCCCTTGCAATGAAGGAAATTTCCCATGGCACCATAAAATCTTAATGCAAAGGAGTAGTATCTATTATAGACATTTGAGGTGATCCATAAAAGGACACTACACATTGTAAAAAGTGTGCATCTCTAGTTGGGGGCTCTGGTTTATAAATCCCTGTAATCTGTTTCCCATCAGCTCATTGCACCATTTTAAGAGCACAGTTGTATATCTCCAGGAAGCAATATTACACAAGTCCACATTCAGCAATAGATGTCATGGATATCAATGCAACAGGCAACTATTCACAGTTCAGTATCACATATACGATTTTTCTGGTAAACGTTGACATTTTCGTGGTTTCCGCGGCAACCTCTTCACTGCGAACTTCAAACCATCACAAAAATACAGTTGCTTGTTCTGTCTTCTGAATTTTCCACTTTTGTCAAAATCTGATCCAAATGGCATGGTGATCCTTTTCCCCTGTTGAATATATATTTACATAAAACTGGAATAGTAACACTTAGTTTTAAATTTCTTGATATAGGCTGTTGAGATTTTAAAAAACTACAGCAATCTAACAAATGTAAAGAGACGGAGGGAGATTCTGTAATGAACAAAATAAAAATGTCGTGATCGATATAAAGCTGCCTTTTAGTCCCCATATTGATGACATAATTCACCCCGCCAGTACAATGACAAATATCTGCTCTCTTCCTGGCTCAGTCTGCTGGAATAAATAACCAGCAGTTCCTTAATGATCTCTACAAAGACTTCATTTCTCATCTCCACTGTGAACTGCAAAGTGGGAGCTAATACTAGTAATAATAGATAGGCTGAGACTAACAGTACAACATCTATGTCACATGCCTGTTTATTCCCACTATCACAACAACACTCCCTGCCACATCAGCTGGTTCTACAGGACATGACGAATATCTAAGTTTCCACCTGCTGGCTTTGTGATGGGCCTTGTGAGCCATCCCGTAATAAGGACCCTGGTAGTGCGATGGGTTTGTAATCCTGAACATCGCTTTGCCATCAGCCCACGCTAGCTCTTCATTTCTGCCCCAAATTGAAGTAGCCCTGAAATTTGCATTAACAACCTACAAAGATGGCAGTTTAAGTGATAAGAACAAATCATGATGTTATCCCTGATGTAGTATATACCACATGCTCAATTCGGTATTTTGTGTTCGCAGATCTTAAGTTCACAATTCTGCAGTAACTGCATTTACATGTGTAACATGTGTACATGTACATGTATGATGCCTCTCTTCAATCTATTGAAGCTGGCGTATTCACCTAGTGTGTACAGTTAGTGTACTGAAGTCTCACCAAAATTTCAGCAACATCATATAATGTCTCTTGAATATCATGCATTACAGACTATTAGCTTTTTGGAAAAGCCGTTAAGATGGTATTTTGTACAGCCCAGCTGGTGAATTTATGAAGCCATTTTTATCAGATACAGACACTGAAAAGTGTAAGATATCTTGAAATTTTTTGACACAATGCCACATACATGTACATAATTTTTTCAAACCCTTGTACAAGTTGTAGTGCCTAGTGGCTCTAAGTCATAAACGAGTGTCATGTCCGCAGTCTTTTTTTGTTTTGCTATCCTTCCTTCTACACAATGAAACAATCCACTGAACTCGTCATAAAAATCTTGTCCAACAGCAAGGCACATATAAGGGAATCATCACACAGTGCGCTGGACAGGAGATTGTCTTTAATTTCCAAGCAGATGTAGCAGTCAGCTTGTTTTGAGCGAAGTTGGGGATGTTTTCAGGGTACATTGTGTGCGCTTTTACAGATCAAGACCGGTGCCCGACTTGCAAAATGGGTATCTGCTGCACTTCCTGGTTAGATTGTCTTACCATCAATGAAGTTTAGGATGATGACTGGCCGTTGAAACATCTTGAACAGATGGCCATTGATTGAGATTTTAACCTCATGACAACATTGACATGCAAGGCACTATCAAGACTTTTCTTGGCGGGAACATAAGTCCAACATCCTGCTCTCCAGTAATTACATTTTCTGCGCTGCCACATACCAAAACGACCATAAACCTTGCGGAGTATGGTTTATGGCCTTTTCTGCTAGCTGCCTTTATCAAAAGACATGCTCAAACTTTTCTTTCGGGTAGCAAGTCCGTAGGCAGCTGCAGGGGGGTTCGGAAGAACCTCTCACACACTCAGAGGTGGTCGAAAAGAATGATGAATGCATTCTCTCTGGACAGTGCTGTTATCGACACTCTTCATTTCTTAATTTGAAATCCTCAAAATGCAGGAAATGCCATTTCAGAGGGTTATGATTTGAAAATTTTCCGGGGTAGAATGCCTCAGGACCTCCTATGAATATCGTGCCTTCGGCACTCGGTTGTCCCATAATTTACAACAAAACAAATTGTAGCTAAGAGCATGGTTAGAGCAGACAGGTTCAGCTTTGTGACATCACAGTCTTCCAACCTGAGTGATCACTCTTAATATCAATGGCAAACCGTGTCAATCTGCATCTGACCCTCTTGAAGTCAAATCAATGGCAAACAAAGATCAGCAAAAATATGGATGCAATGCTCATCTGTATGTTTGATGCTATTCAGAAGTTTGACACTTTTGCTTGCGCATGGGAGAGTTGACTGAGAATGTAGGCTGACCAGTAGTATTCATTTTTCTCTTGATGCTTGGACGACTGTGTCCCAAATGTTCCAGCATCAGTAACTGTTATATGTAGAGCTGGCCATTATCATTGTTACTTTATATGTTCAAGACGATATCATTGTCACCTTCAATCTTCATAGATTACCAACTTGGCCACTTTGAAGCTTCAGAATTTAGGGTAGAGAGGCTTCCTCTCCCTCCCCCCCTCCTCCCCCCATGCAGGCCCTCTTTTAGTAGCAGGGTATATTTTCCAGGGAGGAGTTGCCAGCACTTTTCCTTTAAACGTGCCCAAGGCACCTCCTCAAATACGAGACCCTCAATTTACGTCCCTTCCGAAAAGCAGGTGCAGCCCTAACGAAAACATCCAGTGACTCAGGATCGAACTGGGCCTCCCAGTTAGCAACTAACTGGAACCAGGAGCTCAACTGTGAGGCTGCTACTAAGCATACATACATGTATCACTGCCTCACATACACCATAGACTAGCATAGAGCATACAAAATGTAAATTTCCATATATGAGCCCCATGACAGATCCAGGATGTGTAGCTTCCAGTCCTTCCACCATAAAACCTGCCCTAATTGTATTTCCTGTGCTGGAGAGGAGACGGGGGATCCTCATCCAGACAATCAACAGTCAAGTTTACGGGAGACGTTTACGGGGAGAAACGTGACGCGCATGTGGAAACTCCTGATGGCCGCCCTTAATTGGGCTGACAAGATGCGGGGATGGGATTTACAAAGTTTCCTAACAAATCCAAAGAACACTGCAGCAGTTCTTGTAGATAGATGATGTTCTAAGGTGTACAGGTAAACCAATCACGTCTCTAGAACTGATCAGAGGATGCAGGACTAATCCCAGCGGAGCTGTGCAACTCACGTTAGTCTCTTATGGAATAACAGGAGACCGATGCACTCATCAGCAGGGTACGATTTATGTCACAAAGGCACTGGAACTCCTGGAGACGCCAGCCTTACATCACGCTCTCCCATCAGGAAATACTGTGGGGACTGCTGTCACAGTCCTTGTGATAACTCAACATTGAACTTCCGACCCTCCCCATCTTCACCAACCTTCTGTACTGCTATTTTCAGTAATCATCAAACAAATCTGATATTCAAATGCAGCTATAAAGTATTAGGATTTTCTTCTACTCCAAGGCATCCATTATTTTTTGGCACATAGCCTTTAGGCAATATAATTACATTAAAACAGGCAGAGCTACTTCCACATCAGATCATAAGTACAAATCTGCTTCCCTAGTTATATATAGACATACATTTGTATCAATGTACATATTGACAGTTGCACTGAAGGAAGTTGTCTAATTAATCATGCACACTAAGTCCACATTTGCATCATATGTATCTAATCATGTTTATCTCTGCCCCTGCCTAACTGATGGAAATCCGTCTTTCCTTTCTTCAGTTATCCTCTTTGGAATATTTTGACAAAAATACCCTAAGGCTTGCAGTTCCAAAATTAAATTTTAGGAGGCCCAAACCTGCCCCACTTTGTCTTGGCGTCTAAAGCCATCTGCCACCAAAATGTCAAGACCATCACAAAAGATATATTAAAAAATTGCTATGACAGACTTTTCTAATTAATTATGCAAATGTCCTCCTATTTTGCATAATTTGTATTTCATTTTGTCCACCTTTGTCTAAAGTACCAATATACCAGAAATCATGAAAATCTGTTGAGTTATCCTCTTTGGAAAATTTTGACAAAAACTGCCTGCAATTCCTGAACTGGCTGCTAGGGGGCCCAAACTTCTGTCACTTTATTTTGAGCAAGAGAGCTATCTACCACCTTATGACATTTCATGGATGTAATCACAGCTCTTTATCCCTGTAGCTATCCAAATACTATAGCTGCTAAACTAGTAAGAGTATAACAGTAAAGATATCCCTTGTATTTTGTTACAAGGAAATTTATATGTATAATTGGTATATCAAGCATAATCCACAATTCATCACATTCAGATATATTCCACACAAAATTCCAGGCATCATGCTTGAGTGAAAATAACCTCAGTGCTCCAGTAAGTACTGGTACATCCATGGGTAGGTATACCTACATCATCATCATGTGCTGATCTATAGTTCCTCCGCTTACATGTATAAAGCTTAAAGTTTAGTCATGGGAATAGAGCTATTGCATCTAGAACCACTAGGATTAGTATAGAATGGCAGGAAGAATAAAGCAACGACCATGGAACTCCCTCTGTGATAATAAATGTACATGTATATCCCAGATAGATATTTAGATAGGTACATGCATATATATATATACATGTATGTAGTACTTAAGTAAAATAAAGAAGGTAAAATTCCAGGTAAACATTATATATTAAACAATAAACAACATTGCTTGACTGCAGTATCAGAGGCTTTAAGACATGGTTGCCATGGATTTGAAGGAATGGGAAGATAGATAATTCTATTTTCACTATAAACTATTCAGGGACAACCCTATACTATAGCCTGATATGAATCGCTTCATCTAACTAGTGACTATAATCTAAATCTTGAGGTTTTCAAGGTGACCTCTCCACGTAAGTTCATGACACTGTGAACATGCATTTCCAATATACTACTATACTATAGAATTGTTCCAACTGCAAATTCATAACACCACCAAAACCTTCACAGTATCAAATGTATGTAATGTAATCAACATATCTTACCTCAAAATGTGCAGGAAATGTAGAACAATTGATCACAGAGCACTTTATATACAGATCTACAACTACAAACCCCTAAAGTCACATGCCTTAGCACAGGTGTCCATTTAGCCTCACCTGAGCATTAAACTATCATGCAAGCCATCATTGCCTTACCTTCTAATCCCATCTCATGTGCAAAACCACAAGAAAACCTGTACCTCTGCTGTGCTCCATGTAACCATGGAAGATGCACTTTGTAAAGCAGGCTCTTCACCAGGATGCTAGCATCCAATTTCTTTGCTTCCTGTGGTAATATGTCCATTATCCAAATCAACTGCTTATGTTAGGACTGTTCCACAATATGACTGTAAGGGGTGTTTCCGTATGTAAGATATTACTTTCTACTTTCTGGTTTTTGAATCTACGTCATTTCTTCTTCATCTATCGATTCCCTTCCCATCAGTTTCTTGATGTAATTCAAATGCAAACAAAATCCTTTCTGAACCACACGGCATGGCAACCTTTCAGAAATGACAAGAGTTCCAAGACCTCACAACTCAATGAAATATTCTGAGTTCCTCTTATGTCTTATTGAATTATACTTCATCAAATATGGAAACAGGCAGCACCTTTCTTTCTTTATCCATGGCAGCCACCAGCAAATCATTTTCCATAAATCAAGCAAGTTGTAGCTTCACTCTCAGCCTGGTGACATTACCACTATCCATTACTGGTCGTAATTGTCAGGAAATGGGTCCTTGATCCTTCTAGTGCCCATACCCTCATTGCCCTCATACAGAAGCATTACATCGGCACATATACATGTAAATGACTGCACTCTCTCAGGAAGCTCTTCTCAGAGAGCAACTAGAGTTCCAGACCTCATACCTTCGCCAAATGATTTTAACCTGTATGACTGATGTATTAGGAGTGTTTCTCATCAATAATAAATCATACCAGTTGATTGTCTTAAAACATAACATGTCCAAAGTATCAGCTTAACAAATCATGAGCTTAACAAAGAAGGTTATGCTAATATTTAATATCAATTATGCTACAGAGGCCCTTATTAAGATAATTTGATTCAACGATGTTCACATTCACATAACTTCCCGATGCCACAAAAAAAGTATTAAATGTATGAAATTGCTGTCATTTGCCAGTGTTATCATGGAACAAAGCGGATTTCTTAAGTTGCCTCATTAATTATGCAAATTGGAATCTGATTTGCATAATTATTGTCCAATCATACTAAGCATCACACAAGCTATCCACATACCAAAAATGATGACCATCCATCGAGGCCATCTTGTTAAAGTCTTTTCTCATTAATTATGCAAATGAGGTATTCATTTGCATAGTTCATATCAATTAATACTTCTCTCTTCCTGAGTTACATATGTCACATGTTTCAGAGTCCTATCATGGAATTTGGCGGATGTATAAACTTTCCTCATTAATTATGCAAATTAGATACTGATTTGCATAAGTAGTGAGTAATCGTGGACATCATCACTCAAGCTATCTACCTACCAAAAATCATTACCATCCATCAAGCCCTTCTTGAGTTATTCCCTTTCAAAGTCAGACGCAAAACCTGCTCCTGCAGTTCCAAAAAAGCCACTAGGGGGCCCAAACCCACACCGCTTACTCTCTGCCCAAAGATCCATCTACCATTCAAAAATAAGTTCCATAGCATGTCCGGAACACGGGATATCAAAACAGGAAGTTTATGCTGGAAGTGTTTGGACTTAAATTCCCACACAAGAAGAGAACCAAAACGACACGTTATTTTCATTGGTAAATATTGCTAAAGTAAACCAGTCAGTTTCTTGCATCGGTAGGATGATTTTCACAAAGTAAAACATATTTACTCCAAAACTTAATTTTGTGATTTAATGTACATTTGTGACAAGTTGTGGGTACAATAATATTGCGCAGCACCCGCTTAGGTCCGCTGTAACTGTATGTACAATCTATGGTGTCGAAACCCTTGTCAAATTTGCCGTCTTGCTGGGCATTATTAGTATTAGATAGTACTAACAGTATATGTAAAAATGACAATCTGACAGTGTGGCATGGGTTGGGTTTCTCCCGTGATACAAACTATGACCCCAAGTACCCGGATGTATGACCTCAGACCCCTGAAACAAGCTGCTTGCATGTCAGTTTGCATTCACACTGCACGATTCTGGCGAAAAGGATCAGAAACAATCCGCCTGAACTACCTTCCGAAGGTGGATTGCAAAGGATCCGGATCAGGGGGAATCCAAGGAAATCTAAGCAGCTTGGGAGCGTTCACACTTCAAAAATTGATCCGGATCGGGGCATCGGAACTGGATCAGGACGATCTATCTGGATATATTTTTTTAGTGTGAACAGGGTCAAAAATGTTCCTGACTTTCCCTCCTGATATTTCAAAATGGAACCACCCTTCAATAAGATTATTTTCTTTATTCTAGAAATGGAAAGCTACTAATTCTTTTGTATAAATAAATAAATAAACCAACTGATTTTCACGTTGATGAAGGTTAGGCATCCAGGTAATAAGACACGCCAAAAATAGTTACTCAAGCAACTGGATAAATTTTGGAAACTGAGTTTTGACTGTTTCAAAATTTTATCCAGTTTCTTGAGTAATTATTTTGGCAATTCATTGTCACCACATAATACTGCAACGTTGGTTAACATAAATTCGCAGGGTAATTAAATTCGCCATTTTTAGAAACGGGGTATTTTAGGGATATGTGCTAGATGCAAAATCAGTTATAACACCAGCAATGCAAACCGGATAGACTAACGTATTCAGAACACTGGCTGAAAAGCTTTGATAACCATGCATTAGAAGTTGGCGACGTCAAAAACTCTCCGTCCCTTATTGACAGAGTCTGGGGGCTTCGTGGGAGAATCACACTACGCGGTTGTTCGCTGGTTTATAAGACAAATGTCACATCCGCTTCCTGCTCAACACAATTATTTACAAGACAACTTATTACAATCTCTTTTTCTAACCTGCAACTGGATTCTAAGTGTGATCAATCATCCTCTTTGTTGCTACAACCTATGGCATGTGTATTTTCCCGCCACCATATTATTACCCAGAATCCTGTTGTCAAGCAGACTACAAAGGTTTGTGAGGAACACCTTTTGGTCTAAATGTTGCGCGTGATAGTGGACTGAGGACGATATTTTCCTCAAAGTTTGCTCCTAACACAACAAGGAACACATGGACATAGTACTGTAGTATTACCATTGCTACGGCATCCAGCTAACTTTCCATGAATAATGTACACGTTGCCATGACGGTGGATGTCTACTTTGAGTGACGCTCTATCGACTCAACAAACGGGTTGTTACCGAAGGCCTGGTGTGTGCGGTACGACCGTTTTGTCGTGTATTTATTTTTCTTTGGTCACGTTTATATGACATTGGCACTCTCTTCAAGTCAAGATGGGCACAGCAGCTGCTGTATAAAAGCTTATTACTAATATTAGCGGCATATATTAATGACGAATCTTTTCTCCCGGAATAATGTTCGCACCTGTCCAAGAGCACTGTGATTCTGCGTGCTGCGGACGGTAGTTTTAAGTCGAAATATTATGGTGTCAGCACAACTAGAGAGAAAATCTAACATATATAGCATCAGTGCAAAGGTAATACATGATACTGACAAAATAACAGAAAAAGGATGGTATATTGTTCTGCCAGATTGATTTCAATCAACCATTATCGGAAAAATGGCGATTTTATGTTAACCAACATTACATACATCATTTTCATACAACTTGTGAACGTTTTCTTGAAAATCTAAAGCATTGTTGGCACCCCTAGACACTTCTAAAGTCTAAAGATGTCAAAATGCCCTTCTGGTGTCAAACACTGCAGTCAATGAAAAATGCCCTACAAAATTTCACTAGTTTCATATAAACATTGTTGAGTTACCAAGTCACCTAGTTTAGAGTAAGGGCCTGATACTGAGTAGTAGCAGTACTTTTAACAGTGCTCAGATTTCGGTGAAACCATTTCTACATCCCTCTACAGCAGCTTTGGGCTGCTTCCAAGTTTCCCATTTGGATAATGCCTGATAAAGGTCAAGTGCAGCACAGCCCTTTGGTCTATTTGCACACTTGAGCGTAAGTTTGGCAATGTTGATCCCAGTAAGCTGAGTAGAATGCCAACTTTACTGTAGCAAACTCCCAGAACGATTGTGGTAATGTACCTGACCTTTCAAACCGCATTTCAGGACAAAAAAAAGGGTTTGGTCGATTTGACCTCTGCTTAGCTTCTGTATCATATCTACATTACTGACTGATAACAATACCCACTGTTTAACAAGTGATATAACATTTTAGATTAAATGTTTACACAAATTGATTTAACTTTAAGAATTTGGGAAGGCAAAGGTGAAGGTCGATTATGGACCTCCTGGTGACCTTCTTTGGTGCTGCAGTGGAACTCCTGGTATTGCAATAGGAGGGGAATAAACATCATACATAAAACCACTGCGAATATCTATCACAATCTACAGTATTTTTAAAGTAGGGTGAAGCAGTCATCCTCAATTGAGATAAAGCATGATGCTTTTTCCAGTAGATAGTGGTAGTGGAATGTGGCTTTGCTACAGCTCACAATTTTTGGACAAGCACACCGAGTCAACTCTTATCGTTAAGTGTGTTGGGTTTACTATCAGGTAATTAACTATGGGGAATACTGGAGACAACATTCATGTAACCAAAGATCTCGAAATGCAATTTAAATGATGAAAAACACAAGCACTATCAGCGGACAGTGTTGACAACCTCTAGCATTATCTGTTACTGAAAAGATGTTCTAACAATTCTTATATGTCTCCAACCTCAGACCCCAGGCGAGGCAGACAGGGGGAACCCTCTGATAACCACGTCCCTCGGGGTCTCATTAGACAGGAGGAGGTATGGAGAAGAGGATACCCATCATTCCCCAGGTTTAGTTTGACAGGTACTGTAAATGTTGAAATTTTTGTTGTGGTTTAATGTTTGCAGTTTTTGTGGCAATATCTTCCCCGTTAACTTAAAACAACCGTGCAAAAGGCTTGTCTTCTGCCTAGGCGCCTGCCTATCCCCTTGTATCAAGTTAATCAACTGTGAACCTAAAAAAATGAACACTCAGTTTCCTCCCTACCAGGAAATTAAATCACTGCAAACTGAAACTTTACAGTAACTCCCAGTAGTTGAAGAAAATAATTACAGACAGAAGCAATTCTGTCAGTTTCATGACTTTCTGCATAACTAATGATGGTGCATCCGAAAATAATTTCATCAGGTTGGTAGAATATAGGATATGGGAGATTCTTAATACACAACCAGGTATTCTCACCTACATCGGCTATTTATAGCGGTGAGAAGCAGTACTCCAGTCAGAAGCTCTGAAGAAGGTGTCTGACAGACACCGAAACGTTAGCAGGTGAGAATACCTGGTTGTGTATTAAGAATCTCCCATATCCAATGATGGTGCATGTTATCATATCATATTTGATACACCATTAATAATGCTAATCTTTTAGGCGAGGTTGGTGAATATTTAGGTAAGCCCAAACCCACCTGTTTAAACAATTAGGCATTCCTTCGTGACTTTAACCATCCAGGAACTATTACCATCAATCTATAAGTGACAGGTGGTATTTATAGCAATTTTTGCACAACATGTTCCCATGTAACTTGATCTGATAGTTTCCATTGTTAATTCATCTGGTACGTTATACATAGAACTGGAATGTCATAGCTATCCTATTTTGGGATATAGATGATGGAAAAACTATTTTCATAGCAATGAGATTGACTTTCACATCCAGTTGTTTAATTTCAAAGTTACCATATACATTGTATATAGGAACGCAACACCACAATGATTACTTCACAGCAAGAAATGATATGATAGGACTGTCACCAGGGACCTGTCCCTCTGTCTCAGGACAGAAACTTGCTTGTTGGGACTGACAAAAATTTCAACTTGTCCATCCAAAAAATCTGAACTTCCTGACATGTAATTGATGAAAATGTATTTTTGTAAAACGAAAATCAACAACATGGGCTCCCTAATAATAAGTGGAAAAAAATTCAAAGCTGGAGAAATTCCTGATATGACAATCTGAATCATGTTATTGATATGATTATATTGATATGTTATTGTTATTTACTGTCACTAGATAACTTTGAGCTAAGATCGGCAATAAGCAAAATCAGAATTAGCGCCCACCCTCTTGAAATTGAGAAAGGGCGGTACAAAAAGTTACCTGTGGGGGAAAGATTATGTAACTACTGTATGTCAAAAGCGGTGGAAGACGAAATACATTTTATCTCAAACTGCCCCTTCAATGATCGGGAAAGAAAAGAGCTTTTTAAAGAGGCCTCCAAAACTTACCACAATTTCCAAACGTTTACTGACGAAAATAAAACATTGTTAACCACCCAAAACCCACTCATTATAAAAAAAGTGGGACACTTCGTCTTCCACTGCTTCCAAAAAAGAAGTCAAACCCAAAAAGCGTAGATTGTATTCCGTAGTAGTTTTTAGAATAGCCATGTGTTCTACTAGTCAACATCGTTAACTCGCATTATCTGCACGGTATACCCTTGCTATGTATTGTTTCATGTTGCAATTAGCCCTCGGGCAAGAACTTGCAAATACAATTATTATTATTGATAATTCCCAAATCAACTGCACATAGATTGTGTTGGATACTTTGGATACTTTATTTCCTATCATACAGCTATCATACAAGTAACAAGCAAGCTAATCTTCCTGGAGTACAGAAACAACACACAACTGACAAAGTACATGAAAATGGATAAGTGGATGAAAATGGATGCCTGTGTCTCACGTATATTGCACTGTTGCAATTCCAATAAAATACAAAAACATAGAACAAAGATATACTTCTTTTATCATGGCAAAATGCTGAAAAACATGAGGTACATTTCACATTACTGTTTGTATTATAATTGCATTAGGATACAAACCTGAAGGCCATTGCCGAATCATAATTTGGAATGAAACTGATCTAAAACCTAACATTTTCAAATGCTTTTAGCAAACCTAAGGGAGAAAATGAGTCATGGCTCACCTCCAGCCACCATGCCCTGTACCAACATGTTGCTCTATTGTGCTGCTATTTGTAACCAGACTAATACTATCCCTGTCTCACACATAATTACACCTCTAGGGCAAGAGATAATGCAGGAGCCTGCACAACCCTGTTTACTTACCTCAGTCTACCACAAGGCCAGTCAACGAGTCTTGATGTTTCTGTTAGGGGGGAAACCCTTGCAGGGCCCTTCCCTGACTGTGGTGTGTAGCCCTTTTTCCTCCAATCCCTCTAGATCTAGTATCCCTCACCCTACTTGACTGATGGCTCTTTAACTGCAGCAGACATCTGTCCATGTCCATTCTAACAACAGTGGCAAGTGGCCACAGAAACAAAACCTCCTTTGTAATGTCTGTACAGAGAGCTGCAAAACACTGCAACCATTCACCTCCCAACCTCATGTGCCATTATCTGAGATTTTGCCACACTGCTCAGTCTTTTAAACCATTCAGAGTATTTCCTAGAGTCAATCATGTAGTGAAAACCTACCTTGTACTGGATGATTAAAAAACAACACTATCACTATCACAGTACCAGTGGAAAATGGACAATGTGAATTCTAGTGAACACTAACCAGAAAAGCCTACATTTAAAACTTACTTCCATGAGCAACCTGACAGCATTGTCACAGTAAGTCAAAACAGTGCAGAAGTGGTCCAACACAAACATCACTTTACATGCAACCTTGACCCAAGATTAACGTTTGAACCTACCAAATCCATTACCCTCCACCAAAGGTAGCTACATGCCAAACATGTGATAATTTAGAAGTAAATGGTGTGACTCATGTCCCTTTTACAGCTTTGTGTGCAGAATGTTCTCCTAGGGGCTTGCATATGATTCTGTACAATTACCTCAAGATTCACAAATCCGTGGAGAATCAAGAACATCTTGTCGAAACGTTTGATCTTGTAGTTCCATGGCCACACCGCTCCAAAAATCCTAAGAGCCAACTTCTTGTCTTTAAAGAACCCTGAAAACAGTCCCGTCTGCTCTTTGGTGCTTATGTGCTTCACAGGGGACTTACGAAATGTGTACACACACATGCACACACTCCATAATCACACTAACAAACACCTCAGCAGTAGGAGTGCTGCTAAGTCCACAGTGGAGTATCAAAACAGCTCTTATAGCCTGCTGTGGGGAGGGCAAAGTCCCTCCATACATGCATTATAATGCTGCTCGTTAATCACAGTAATGAACTTGTGACTTCATAACGGTGGCAAACATATTGATTTCCATAGGCCGGAGGGTACTGGGAGTGATTTAGTGGTTGAACTAGCTGAAAGCTAAGTCATTTCTCATTTTCTAATCTTCCATACATACGTCAAAGAGTCTCGGTTGCCCAAATGTCTGAGTATTTCTGCAACTCCCCTTAAAATGAAATAAAAATACAATGTATCTTTGATCAACAAAGCCTTCGAACATCATAATACTGCAGAAACAGCTGTAAAGTGGTAAGCAGACTTCAGATTTTATGGATACAATTTGGCATTGTTTTGTCCCAAAAGCACATAACACTATGAGTATGAGGAGTAGTGTGAAGACATGTACAACTTGAAGCCATGACATTTATGGATGTTGAGTTTGACGGGGAGCGGGCCGCGGGTCCCCGGCCGACGCGTGTCGGCTCTCTGGAACAGCTCTGCGGGTGTAGTCTTGTAGCCGCACGCTTTGCAGAGAAGTGCCTCCTTACATCCAAACCCAATCTTCTTTTCCAGTTTACTCGAAAACTTACAGTCTCCTTTACACACACGTCTGCCGTTAGCTTTCCGATGTCCGGCGTTGAACAGATTCATAAGTTCCTCCATCTTCTGCATGTCTACGATTCTGTTTCCCCTCACCTGGTTTCTGATGTAAGACCGCCGCTCTTTGTAGCCTTTCTTCTTGATACTGCGAAGCCACGGAAGGATGACGTGGTCTCCGGGCCTGTAGAGCATCTGGTACGTGTCCTTATCCAGTCTCTTTTTCAAATCGATGATGGGCGCGGTGTTTGTCAGCTGTATCTGTGCTCCTCCGTGCCCCACGCCAGGCGAGCCGCTGCTACATGACGCGACAGGGTCTTCCGTCACAGAACGTCCATTCTCCGCTGCTGAACCTTTGTTCCAAGGGATGTTTCCAACTTGAAAGTTGTTGCGGCGAAGCATACGACTTTTCAAAGCTTTACTGCCGGCTAGTCGACCCATGGTTAAACAACTCTGGCGGTGAGAAGCGTCTGGGAATAATGGCTGGGCTAAGCCAGCACTTTTCTTGTACTTCAAAGCGTGACCGCGGTTTAGAACGGGGGTGCGAACTACTACCCCCCCCTCCCCCCCGTCTTCAATTGTATTATTGTATTTATTGTCATTCCAATGACTCAATTGTATCATTTTTCGTCTCGACGTGAATAGTCCTAAAAAATAGGCACGGAACCATAATAAGAGATCAAAGCTAAAGACACAATAAGAGATCAAAGCTAAAGACACATTTCATACATCTACGTCAATTATAAAAACCGCATCTTCCTGGCTGGCTGACATTACGCACTTTTGCGACACCTTGATTAAATCTAAACTCGTAAGCGAACTGATCGGTTTCAGACTCTATAGTTTGAAAAACTTTGCGCTGTTTGCAGTCGGGATGCAGTCTTTCTCTATCTCCAGCTATCTGCGACCTCTCTTGCTCAAACTTTAGACCTTAACACACCCTCACTCCCCCGCTATCCCCCTCCCGGTGATGTCGGATATAGACAGTCTCGAAATGAACGCAGCTAAAGATTCCAAGAACGGTACCAACAAAGCAGGGCATAGGTTTTGTATTGAAAATGCTTTAATTGATAACTTCAATGTAGTTCTGCATGGTACATGCTAGCACCAAGGACAGGGCCTAAGTGACAAGGAAGTAGCAAAGTACAAAATTCGAAATATCTGAGCGAAACTTCATTGGAACAAGAAGATATTCGGCACACATGTTCAGTAATAGTTGTTCTCTTACACAAATTAAAAGAAATTACATTCAATTTTTCTTAAGGTCGCAGAACACAGTATTAGTGGGCGACCCCCGTGGACAATAGTAGTTCGGGTATGAAGTAGTGCGTCGCATTGCTTGAAAAGGCCGTAGTTTATCTTCTGTGCACGTTAGCGAGGCTGAAACTGTGGTGAATGGTAGAGGAATACGTCAGTTTTGAGACTGTACGAGTTGGATTACGATGTTTGTTCGGTCGGCGTGGATTCGCGCCTGAATATTGTTAGCGCCCGACTACTGTAATTCGCCTGCAGTACGTTGACCTCCGCTGGGGGTCATACCAAAGTTGCTTTTAAAAGGGAACGAGCCGGCAAATTAAAATGATTTCTTCACATATGTTGTAGATTGAACCTTGAAGTCAAACATATTAAAATTTGAGACCCTAATTGTGCACCTTACTATAAATTTTCAAGCGTCGAAGCTTCTCACTTTGGGATCCTTAACTATGTACACCCCCATAGGCAAAATACTGTGGTCTGCAACCTTAACCCAAAACACATGTATTGTTTTTGATCGAAATGGCCGACTTTGCCACATGGAACGAGGGGTATAAGTCATCTCTGAAACAGAGAATCGACGCAGGGGTGTCTAGAGGTGACAGAGGTTGTGTTTTGTGGAACGGAAGGTTGGATGATGATGGCTATGGCAGAATCAGCATTCAAGTGGGAGCGAAATGTAAAGACGCACGTCTACACAGAGTGGCATATTATCTGTACAACGGATTTATTGACGATCGGCATGTATCACATATCTGTCACACAAGAAATTGTCTAGCGGAAGATCATCTATCCCTGGAGCCTGCTTACATCAACAATGAGCGAAGGACTTGTGTTAACAGTGGACATTGCTACACTCATGGTGTCTACAGAAACTGCGTTCTACACTAAGTTTCGACCCACATCCCACACCACCACCCACACCGCTCTCCGTACAACCCCCCCCCCCCCCCCCCCCCAAATCTAACGTCTTCCACATGTCCCCGAGCAGGGGGATGTGTTTTACTAGCTCTACAGTTCACCTATTTCTTCGAATAAGGATGGTCCAGACTAGACATAGCAGCATGTACAGAGTCCGTGCTATAACCCGAGTCTCCTTTCTTGTCTCTCTTTTCTGCTTTAGCCTGTCGCAGATGGTAGCGTCTCAGTCTGTATGTCCAAGTCTTTCTCCTTTGTCGATGGTAGGCCTCTTCTCTGTCGATTGCTTCAAGCGCAGCCGTCCCCGGGCTTCCTTGGGAATGCGACGCGCCCAAGAATTCGTTGGCGCGGCGTATGGCGGCCCCGGACCCGACGGAGTCTCCAAGAGCGGCCGCGTGAACCCGACCGTTATAGTTCTTTTTGAAGGTCATTG
Organism: Branchiostoma lanceolatum; assembly: GCF_035083965.1. Lineage (NCBI taxonomy): Eukaryota > Metazoa > Chordata > Leptocardii > Amphioxiformes > Branchiostomatidae > Branchiostoma > Branchiostoma lanceolatum. Next base: position 17,372,456 of record NC_089735.1, read on the forward strand.
CCTTGGGGACGGCCTTCAGGACTCTATTGTGAAAGGCCTCGCTCTTGTTCGTTGTAAGCAGCATTCTCTGTCTTTTAGCAGTCTCTGGGCCGAGTCTGTAGTCTATGAAGGCCTGCAGAGCCTTGCGGTCGGCTTCGGTCAGTGCCAAATTCCCTCCTCCTGGGATTTCTGGGGCGCGGCGACGGTGGCGGCCTTCTGGGGTGTGCTCGGGACACGTTGCCATTTCTAAGCTGCAGCTAGAATGTTCCCCTGATATGCAGTTGACTAGAGTGTTGCGAAATTGCTCGATTTCGTCGAGGAAGCCTGCGTCGTTGTCACCGTGGAGTTTCCCCGCATTATACAGGGCGCTGGTGCACTTCTTCACTAGATAGCGGCCCACCTGCCGACTTGCTTCCTGTCTCTGTACTTTCCTATTGTTTCCACCTTCGAACACTTCAAGGTACAAGTTGTACGTCCGACGACTGTGGTTTCTCTGATTGTGTTGCATACAATCCTGCTTTTCTGCAGGTTCCAGACCGGCTTCACGAAGGGCGTCGTTTGTTCCTCCGATGATTTGTGCGTCGTTGTCCGACTCCATAATCCCCACTTCCAATCCATGTTTCAAAAGCTTCTCCGTGTTCTGTTTCGCCATTACGCGTTCGCTGCCACCCAACTTTTTGTTTGTGTCGAAAGTTCGGGTACAGTCGTCGTGGGTACCGGGGCCGGATGGAAGCCCCTGTCTCTCTAGATCCTCGCATTTTTTACAATGTTGACTCGCCGTACTAACGGACACCAGCATCTTCTTGCCGGTCTCCGCCTCGAAAAACGGACATTCCGCCTGTGTTCCCGGCTGTGCCATGGACCTTCCTTTCGGTGGGTTGTTGTACGCCACGTCACTTTCCACTGTGACTGTCCGCCTTTCTTTCAGTCCCGCATCTAGTCGAAGCCGCTTCACTTCAGCCAGCGTCTTACAGTTCGCTTCCATTTGCTTCTCATTTAGCTCCACGTATGCCTTACTCGCCACATTGAGTTTCTTCTGCAGTGTTGTTCGGCTAGGCCCTTGAATGTTCATTGAAGCGAATAAAGGTTTGATAGCGGTACAACCGTACCTGTCCTTGGCCCCTGGAGTGACGGCCTGGATGTTGAGTTTGACGGGGAGCGGGCCGCGGGTCCCCGGCCGACGCGTGTCGGCTCTCTGGAACAGCTCTGCGGGTGTAGTCTTGTAGCCGCACGCTTTGCAGAGAAGTGCCTCCTTACATCCAAACCCAATCTTCTTTTCCAGTTTACTCGAAAACTTACAGTCTCCTTTACACACACGTCTGCCGTTAGCTTTCCGATGTCCGGCGTTGAACAGATTCATAAGTTCCTCCATCTTCTGCATGTCTACGATTCTGTTTCCCCTCACCTGGTTTCTGATGTAAGACCGCCGCTCTTTGTAGCCTTTCTTCTTGATACTGCGAAGCCACGGAAGGATGACGTGGTCTCCGGGCCTGTAGAGCATCTGGTACGTGTCCTTATCCAGTCTCTTTTTCAAATCGATGATGGGCGCGGTGTTTGTCAGCTGTATCTGTGCTCCTCCGTGCCCCACGCCAGGCGAGCCGCTGCTACATGACGCGACAGGGTCTTCCGTCACAGAACGTCCATTCTCCGCTGCTGAACCTTTGTTCCAAGGGATGTTTCCAACTTGAAAGTTGTTGCGGCGAAGCATACGACTTTTCAAAGCTTTACTGCCGGCTAGTCGACCCATGGTTAAACAACTCTGGCGGTGAGAAGCGTCTGGGAATAATGGCTGGGCTAAGCCAGCACTTTTCTTGTACTTCAAAGCGTGACCGCGGTTTAGAACGGGGGTGCGAACTACTACCCCCCCCTCCCCCCCGTCTTCAATTGTATTATTGTATTTATTGTCATTCCAATGACTCAATTGTATCATTTTTCGTCTCGACGTGAATAGTCCTAAAAAATAGGCACGGAACCATAATAAGAGATCAAAGCTAAAGACACAATAAGAGATCAAAGCTAAAGACACATTTCATACATCTACGTCAATTATAAAAACCGCATCTTCCTGGCTGGCTGACATTACGCACTTTTGCGACACCTTGATTAAATCTAAACTCGTAAGCGAACTGATCGGTTTCAGACTCTATAGTTTGAAAAACTTTGCGCTGTTTGCAGTCGGGATGCAGTCTTTCTCTATCTCCAGCTATCTGCGACCTCTCTTGCTCAAACTTTAGACCTTAACACACCCTCACTCCCCCGCTATCCCCCTCCCGGTGATGTCGGATATAGACAGTCTCGAAATGAACGCAGCTAAAGATTCCAAGAACGGTACCAACAAAGCAGGGCATAGGTTTTGTATTGAAAATGCTTTAATTGATAACTTCAATGTAGTTCTGCATGGTACATGCTAGCACCAAGGACAGGGCCTAAGTGACAAGGAAGTAGCAAAGTACAAAATTCGAAATATCTGAGCGAAACTTCATTGGAACAAGAAGATATTCGGCACACATGTTCAGTAATAGTTGTTCTCTTACACAAATTAAAAGAAATTACATTCAATTTTTCTTAAGGTCGCAGAACACAGTATTAGTGGGCGACCCCCGTGGACAATAGTAGTTCGGGTATGAAGTAGTGCGTCGCATTGCTTGAAAAGGCCGTAGTTTATCTTCTGTGCACGTTAGCGAGGCTGAAACTGTGGTGAATGGTAGAGGAATACGTCAGTTTTGAGACTGTACGAGTTGGATTACGATGTTTGTTCGGTCGGCGTGGATTCGCGCCTGAATATTGTTAGCGCCCGACTACTGTAATTCGCCTGCAGTACGTTGACCTCCGCTGGGGGTCATACCAAAGTTGCTTTTAAAAGGGAACGAGCCGGCAAATTAAAATGATTTCTTCACATATGTTGTAGATTGAACCTTGAAGTCAAACATATTAAAATTTGAGACCCTAATTGTGCACCTTACTATAAATTTTCAAGCGTCGAAGCTTCTCACTTTGGGATCCTTAACTATGTACACCCCCATAGGCAAAATACTGTGGTCTGCAACCACATGCAGGCACAGCCCCCTGTCCTCCAACATAGCTGATGTACTCTACCTGACCTTTGACACATCCTGATATCTCCATTCCCCCAGAGAGTGACACCCCAGGGGGGTAGGTCCCCCTGCTGGTCATGTTGTGGTTAGCAGGGGCATGGACAAATAGGGTCCATCTGCCACTGTTTAGATGGGACTTAAAGTGATGATTACATCAGTAGGCTAATCAAAACACTCTCTTTCCACTTTCCCTGAGTTATCCCCATATTTAGTAAATGCCTTTAACATGGAATCCCTGGATTCAGATTCCTCCAGTTGATAAGGCACCAGCTTCAGTCCATGAAAGTTTCTACCCTTCACCTCTGTCCTCACATGTGACTTTCCTAGTGTATAGTAGTATGATAAGCTGAACATTCATCAGACTTTATCAGACTTGTTTCATAACATCATACATTCTTTACTATCCTAAATAATGGTGATAATCCTTGAATGCTTGATTAGAAGCACTGCAAAAGTCATGTACTAGCCTCTACCAGGCCCCCGTCCTGTCGCTGGTAAAATAGTAGAAATCGGCCGAGGTACTCCGCTATACAGTGAAGCTCCATTATCGATGGATGATAATGGAGCTTCACTGTATAGCGGACTACCCTGTATAGCGGAGTACCTCGGCCGATTTCTACTATTTTGCCAGCGATAGGATGGGGGCCTGGCAGAGGCCACTCCAGCACAGCAGTCTTTGTTTCAAACCAAGGTGTATCTGCTCTAAAGCCTACCTGTTTTAAGTTAGCACTACTTGTGATTTAAAAATAATAATATGCATATGGTTAACTTGAAAACTGCTTTTATCAACACATTGTTTTTTTTAAGTATTGCATTAAAAAAGTATGCAATTTAGCCTGTGGCTGCAATGTACTTTTCATAAATGATCATATTGATGATAAACCATTCATTCATTCATTCATCTACATGTATCTAAAATTGATATCACTTGTTGTCATTAGACTTCTTCCTTATTTTCACAATTTCATCAGTAAGCTAAAGGTTCATCCATGGATCCACAATGAATGTAATTACATGATAGGAACAAGAATTGACTCTATACCTACAGGAATATACCCTTCACAAAACCATCTGTCCAAAACCACAAGTAATCACAAGTAACAATATCAATCTCATAGCAAGATGCATAAAACCCCAAGACAAATTGTAGGGATATTGAAAAGAAAGGGATGTCCCTTGAGCTAATCATCTGATGCACCTTATAGGTATCCTGTCAGTCAGTCCTGACCTTCAACTGTACAGGTCAACACAGGTCAACAGCAGGCCCCCATGTCCAATCCTAAACTTCACGGTTAATCATGACTGCCATCAATACCCTGCAAGGTGGGGCGAAAAACTTGGACATACCAAAGTTCAGTTTATATTTTGGCAAGTTGGTGCCCGAAGGCTACTTCCAAGTACATGTGGGTAGAGACATACAAGAAACAAACATCAGACAAGGACAGTGATTGACATATATTGTAACAAGTGGGAAAGTTGGGGCAGGCCAGGCCATGGTGACTTCTTTAATTTCTTAAAACAATTTGGTTCTTTTGTCATGGTGAAATGAACAATTGGAAATTAAACGTGTTTCATGAATGACTCATTTTACTACCTCCTTAGCAGTTCCCCTGACTTACATACATGTACTTCAATCAATGGGACATCAAGTTCGCTGATCACAGTTCTCTGATGTCCCTTATTCCCTAATCTTCCAGGTACATGTATTTTGACTGAGGGAAAGCTGCGGATGCTTGGATGCCCCCCTCCCCACCCAACAACCTTTCATCCCAACATCTCGATTAAGACTTACATGACAGCACAGTAAGCTCACAAAGTCAATAAACGTGTGAGCACAACCAGGAATATCAAAAACATATACAGTAGATAACATGAAAAAAGCCAATACATTCTATCAAACAGCTCAATGCATTTGATAGAGTAGGATCGAAACTCCATTTGGCAGATATATTTCAGAAGGATACTGTAATTCGAAGAAACTTGTGCATGCAACCAGGGCAGGCGTATGGTATAAGAAATACATATTACAGTATTGAAAACCTTTGCACCTTGTATGTACATCACCTGAAAGTGTTGTAGAGATCGTCGAAAAGCGTGCATCCCCGGTATATTCCCTGACAGCAGCCCATCTGAAAAGGCTTGCTGCTCTCTTTGTGCTGTGACCACACAGTGCCTCAGTGTTATGATAAGCAGTTCTCGGGCTATTCCTCAGATTGGAGACAAAGAAAGAACCATTCTAGCAAAGGACAAAAGCAGGAGTCAAATACTTGACCTGCTTCAATCAGCTTGACAATGGCGACATCAGTGCTCCCCACAGTGCCAGTTTTATTCACATGTCTCAGTTGGCTCCCCAATACATGCCTGTCTTCCATCACATTCCAGCTCCACTTTAGTATGTCCTGCTTTTACTTTTCTTTCCCACTTCCCCACAGTTCTGCAGGAGAATGGATGGGTCAATAAATGCCAGCGAGCCTGTCCAACATGAGTTCCTGGCAGGCCCATTAATGCCTTTCATGCCAGGCACTTTTCTCATCCAAACCCTTTGGCAGGGGGACAAAAGGTCCAGTACCTGGAAATGAAGTCACCACACCTTTAGGATGTGTTGTTGATGGTCCTGCTGATAATGTAATCTGTATTGTCTTCCCTGCAGCATCACTATAGTACTGCTGCATCCCTCCACATCAGAACCTTGGGCATTGAGAACTCCACTTTGGTTAAAGGAGCCTACTGTAGAATCTGACCAATCAAAAAACTAAAACAAGGTCACTGTTTTGGGTGATTTTTCTACATCATAAGCTGAATCTATGTCATAACACTGCAGGGCGATATTCACATCGTATGACTGCGACTTCAAACATGAAACAAAGGAGTTTCTGGCTGGTGACTGCAAACTAGGAGACATTGTGCAGCTTACGTTTCCTTGGTTTATCAACACTGGAAATGTGAAAAAAAATGGAAATGTGAAAAAAAATGATGCGAACATGTTGATAATTACAGTCAAACCTGCCTAGGCGACCACCTTTTCAACGCGACCACCTGGCCATGGCGACCGCTTTTTCTCGGTCCCGAAAATTTTCCCCATAGGCACAAGCATTAAGCTGCCTGTCCAACGCGACCGCGACCGCCACGAATTGGGACCACACAGAGCACAATCCCTGCCCATGGCGGCCGCCTAATTTTCAAGCGTGTGGTGACATGGGATCATTTTGCTGTCGGATTTCACGGAAATGTTTTCAAGACCTTGAAGGACAAAAATAAGGACAAAAATATATGGAATAGCAATGTTATAGCATCGATTCCTCCATGAAGTGTTTTGATAAAACGTTCCCCCTATAAACATTGTAAAGACAACTGTTTTTTGATGTTGTTGTTCCTCTCGTAATCTTATAGTTTACCGCAAACTCAGTTCGGTTTAAACTCAATTTTCAAAACGAATACGTAGTGCATGGTGCCAAAAAGTCAGATTTCACAGAAATTAATATCTATTTCTTGTAGTTTCAACAAAAATGTGTCTGTGTCTTACTCAATTCCGCCGAAAAATGATTTCGTGGCGGGCAAAACATCGGGCGAGAAATGTTGTTCCTTGGTCCCGACGCCATCTTGGATTTGGCACGGCCCAGATTTGGCGTACCGCTGACCTTTCTAAAACACGATGCTTTTGTGTATGAACATTTACGAATACTCTAGTTATTGATGAAAATTAATATTCTTATTTTCTTTTTATTTCCATGAATCTCACAAACCTTTATTGGACGCTGTGCGTTCTGGCTGCACTGACTTACCTTTCGATGCGGTTGCACAGAGCTTGCCGCGCCGGCGCGACGAAATCACACTGTTCCGTTTTCATCTTTAGTTGTCAGATCGAAAACTTTTTGCCCCTTTATGCAGCGGTCGGCGCCCCAAAAAAGACTGGGGCCAGCAGGTGTTTTCTAGGGATTTGTCTTAGGCCTTAAAACTTCGATGATGATGTGTGTGTGTTTACTATTTAATGTAACGTGTAAATGCGGGAGGCGGCTGCGTTTGTAGTCAAAATATTATGACGAAAATTTGTACACGATGTAGCGGTATAACATTACAATTATTACAACGATAATGGAAAATGTAATTTTTGTAGGATCTTTATGTCAATGAGAAGTGAACCTGGTGGGGGTCATGCTGTCTAAATTCACACTAGAAAGGCAACATTTGCGAGCAAATACAGCATGTTTAGCCATACTCCTCGCCATGCAAAAAATGGACTCTCCCAAAATAACAATGGACCATTCTAAAATACTTGCACTAAAAAAATGAATCACCCCAGTCCAAAATTGAGTCTTCCAGTAGCACCTCAACACAATACGGACCAGTCCACAACCATATCCACTAATTGATTAACAAATACACTTCTGCTAAAAAATGGACTTTTTCATAATCATTCCAGCTCAAAATTGAAAAATAATTAAAGAATCCTCCCCTTGCAAGAATGGGATATTCCGTGCCATTTCCATGTAAACCAGTCGAAAAATATCCGCTGAAAATTACACTCTTGCGCATAATCAACCCAGTTCAAAATTGAATTAAAAAAGATCAACCCCAGGGAAGAATGAAGTTTTCCATAGTATACATATGAAGATTTGACAGGAGACGAAGGAAATGACCAAAAACAACATATTTGAGTCAATTCAAAGTCACCGAGAGGGTTTTAGTATAATATTTGTAATATGTTTGAACTATTTTGATTAAAAGAATGTCTAAGTCACAATAGTTCTAAAGTGTTCAAACAATTAGAATTGAAACTTATAACATGTTTGAACTTATTTCACATACGTTGGAAACATTTCGAACGTAACTACACAAAAATCTCTTTATTTAGAACAGTTTCAAACCATCTATCCAAATGTTTCAATGTTCGAACAATTTGTAACAAAAGATTTTCACAATTGCCCTCATAAACGAAGGTGCTAAGTCCTCCTGTGTGTTTCTGCCTATTTTCGGTGGCCGCGCTAGACCACCAGCGGATTTGTTTTGACGGAGCGTCACCCGCGCGCGACGATGTACACTGTTCGGCACCGCTAATATCCGGCATTTTCCCACTCCAAAACACTCCACAAGACCCACGTTTTTAGTGTTTTGCCTCTTGTGCAACACGATTCGATTTGCATTACTAACGGGACGAAAATGATAGAAAAAATCCACCCCGTCCCGGCGTCCGTCCCAAAAACATGAACGACATGAAAATATATTTTCTTACAGATTCAATCACGAAAATCAACAGCATGGGATTCCAAATTTTCGCAACGGCCGACCATTTATCATGGCTGAACTTCCTTCCAAGGCGTGCGATAGATAAACATTCCCGGCACATAATAGTCACTAGTACCAGACTAACGCAAGCTCGTGATGATAATAGGGAGAAAGTTTGTCAGTGAAGTTTGGCCACCAGAGGGTACATTCATTTAACGTTACAAGCTAGCGCAAAGGGGCGAATCATTGACCTTACCGGGGACTGACTCTACTGGCCATACGCCCGTACGTAGGACATGTAGGAAGGCCTGGTGGTGGACGCTACACATCACGGGAGACGCGTGTTGGTCCGAGACAGACAGCGGCGTGCTTTCGATCGCGTAGCGGCGACGCACCGCTGCGACAACGTGCCGGACCAAAACGCCTGTTGCGCGGCATGCCCCGAATCCGTCTACCATTGCTGAATGTAGCCCGATTCATAGAGGTCTATTTTGTAAGCATTATTTCATGTACCCCTCAGCGTGAGAATTCCTTGTGCAACACTTCGCTACATTATATGTTTACGTTTCCCCGCGCACCGCCTACCACCCGCCTTTGATCATGTATGAAGTCGGCGGCAGAGAGAGATCATCAATCAATTTTGACAGGAGTGTCGCGCCAGTCTGAGGAGAAACGATCTCCCGTGTTGTGTTGAAGAATTTGGAGTTTGAAAATATCTGGAATAACTAATGCTAGAATAAACATTCACAAAATCATTGATTTGACTTGTTTTCTGTTATAAAATTTCCTAAACTGCAATTTAACCACTGAGTTTAAGGGAACATGGTGTTTTCCCGATAATCACGTTAAATGTTTATGTCCGGTCTTTCCTCCTCGTAAGCAAACTTCCAGCTTGGCCAGGTGCAAGGCACTCGGGGTCAACGACCTGTAGGTCATATGTAGTATTGAAAGTGACAGAAGTGGCAAATATTGTCAAGAAAGCCCAAAATAAATCGTTTTGAATATATGTATGCCAAAAATGGGAATGTAGTCCTATAAATATTTGTTCAAGCCACAAATACAGCAAATTTCAGGTCATTCGGTTGAAATACCAGGGCGCAGGAGGCCAAGATATGCTAAAAATAGCATAAAAACCTCAATAAAATCACTTTCAAGGTCAATATCAAAAAAAGGAAAAGAACGTACATTGGTTTTTGCCTACATTACCTCTGTACCAAATTTCAGGTCATTTGGTCAAAAAATGACAGAGATGAATCGATTTGAAGATTTGACAGGAGAAGAAACATGAGAGAAAACAATATGTTTAGCCATACTTATGGCTAAACATAATAATTTTCCATCCATTTACGTACTGTATTTTAAAACCTCGACCTGGAAACATATGAGTGGAATCCTCTTCATGGCGACCACCTGTCCATCGCGACCGTTTTTGCTCGGTCCGCCGGGTGGTCGCCTTGGGCAGGTTTGACTGTAGTTACCAAAGGTCAATCTGAATGGACATTTTAAAATTCAGAATATCTGCACTTTTGTCACCAAAATTCTACAATATGCCCCTATGACACAAGCATGTGTATCAGAACTACTTCTAGCTTGTTTTCCATGGACCAAGGAGGTTATATAACCTCCTTGCATGGACTAAGAGGGTGGAGGTTCAAACCTGCTTGGGCATGGCGTGAGGATTTGCATTAGTCATTTCAGATGGTGACATATAAAGCCCTAGGTATGAAGAAGCTTAAGGCATTACCAACAGCATCAAACCTCTGTATGTAAAAGAGCCCAACACACTTATCAAAAAGAGAACAAGTGACCGGGTGTGCTTGGCTGAAAACAAAAGCTGTAGCGAAGCAGTATTGCACTACTGCTAGCCAGTTGAAAAAGCATCATGTAGCTTGTTTTCCTAGCCTGGTGTCCAGCCTTATTAGCTTTCCATTCGCTACCCAAGCTCCGCTCCTCTAGGCGAACTCCAGGCTATGTTTTCCTAGACTAGCAAAATCCTTTCAGAACACGCTACTGTTCGATGTTCTGGCTTCCTTACCACAAAAGCCCATTTGGAATGATTGAAAGGATCCTTACAGCATGGACAGATATCCTTTTACTGTTCAAAATGTACCATGTATGACTAAAAGTCTGTAGAGAATGTCTGGCAGCTTTGCAATTTGTATTCATATTCTGATGTGTACTTCATCTATAGATGGCACTGGAAGGATACCAGTAAAAGTGTTAAGTAATGTCAAACACCTCCTAAGTGCTGCCAGTCTACAAGGGCAATAAAGCCTCTTTAGGGTATGTTCAAACATGCATTTTACAGTGTAAATGCAATGTTCAACCAAATAAATAGAAGCATCATGCTATGATGCATAAAAGGTACATGTGTAGTAGTTAAGGTATTACAAGGGGGAGGCTGATGACTTTTAGGGGTGTACTACTAATTAGAAGTTAAAGTTATATATGGCTCTTCATGCACTGTCCCTTGACCACGTTCACACTCATTTTTTTCAATCGCGATTGAAGTATAATCGCGATTTAATCGATCCGATCGCCATTGATTTTTTCAGTGTGAACGCTCCCGATCGCGATTGGATCGATCCGATCGCGATTGTTTCTGATCCACCTCCGGAGGTAGTTCAATCCAATCCAATCCTGACCAATCCAATCCTATCAAATTTTGAGTGTGAACGCAACTACGATTCTAATACAATGCTAAACTTTCTTCCAACACTAAGGTATTGACGGATCGAATTTTCGACGACCACTGTCGCCTTCTTCAGGATCAATAATGACCAATCACTGCTGAACGTAAACTCGCGAGAGTTACGGACACGTGACTTTATTGACACGTGTCATTGCGGATACGTGACGTCAGCAATTGGTCAAACGTGCCAGGAAGTTTATAACGCCCACTGTCTCTGTTGAGTGACGGCTGGAGTGCCCTGAAGTATATGGCCTCCTTTATACCTCTCATAAAGTAGTCCTGCTCAGTGTCCAGTATTCTGACTTTGTCCAGCGAGACGGTATGGCCCGGAGATTCAATGTGGATGTGTTGAGAGACTTCAGACGAATGCGAGCTGGGGCGTTTGTGTTCAAGAAATCTAGTTCTCAATGAGCGTTCTGTCTCACCGATGTAGAATTCTTCGCAAGGCCCTTGTCTAGTGGTTCCCTGACACGGAATGTGGTACACTATGCCGCACTTCTCTTCTCTTGGGGTTTTGATCCTGAAGAAGGCGACAGTGGTCGTCGAAAATTCGATCCGTCAATACCTTAGTGTTGGAAGAAAGTTTAGCATTGTATTATGATTACTACCAACACAGATGAGCTTTCATTATATTGCAACTACGATTCATTCCATCGCGATCGGCGGGGATTTCGGCTGGTTCCGGGGGTGGGAGGTTATACATCCGGGTACGTGGGGTCATAGTTTGCATCGCGCGGGAAAACAAACCCAAGCCACACACGTCAGATCGCTCTCATAAAACAACAATGAGAGCCGATGGCATGGCGGTGCTTCAATCGCGATCAGATCACGGCTTACTTTAATCCACTTGGCGAAAAGCAGTGTGAACGCAAAAGTTTTTCAATCGCGATCGGATCGAACAATCACGATTATACATGAAAAAAAAAAGAGTGTGAACAGGGTCCTTGTTGCAAGATGATACTTTAGGCAAAATGCTATGATGCCATGATGACAGAATCAAAAATTTCTACTCTTATAATCTACTAAGATGACTAGACTTCAATACTAAGACGACAAGTGCCAGAGAAGAAGAGGGCAGATCCGCCACAGAATATCAACATGTCTGGGATTTGAGACTTTGAGAACATTTGGAGAGAAAGTTGTTCCAGGTCATCCCTTTTACCCTTTCTGCAACAAGCTAACCATCCAGTAGAAAATCAGTTCTCTGGCACACCTCACTGGGCCGGAATCAGTCCGACTTGTCTCTAATTAGCTTCCTGCTGCACTCTCTTGGATTGATCTTTAAATCTTAGGGAAAAACTTTCTATGAACGAATAGCGTAGCTGCGACTCTGGCAAAGCCTGCTTCCTATAGGATGGATGTTGCAATTGACTCAACTTATGAATACTTTTCATTTCGGAGAGATGCATAAGGTAGTTTCTACTGAACTGGAAATACATGTATTGAATGAAGTAAGCATACAATGTAGATTGCTCTGTCACAAGTAACATCTACTAACATAATTCCACCAGGGTACATAATTCCGCCAACCTGAAAAGATATGAACAGATTTCTAACCCAACATCCCAGTATAATGCACTTTTGCAAATCTAAGGGACCATACGATATTTAGCGGGGGGAGGGGTGGTGCGTTGGGGGGGGGGGGTGAGGGTCACGGAGAAAAACAACGGCTCAGGGTTGGGGGGAGGGTCATGGAATTATTATTTTTTAACGAATCCGTTGAATCGTACCTCTTGTCCCGCTGTATACAAAATCAAAAGGGCTCCAAAACGGTAAGTTCTATCAATTTAGCTTGATACATGTTGGATAAACTTTCATTTGATAAGTTCCCGGGTGCCCCCTTGCACATGGTTCACAAGCAAAAGTGTTAATGTAGCAAACATCCTGGGCTGTTGCGACAGTTTGGCACGGTTACCATGGAGGTGGAGCACTGGGCAGCGGTGTGCCTTTGATCTCTTTAGAAGTTTTGCTGTGGGTGTGGCCGATAGAAAGGCAGTGGTCCAGGTTTCGCGGAAAATTGTGGTGGGGGCGGAGCTAACTTCACGAAACCGTATACATTGCCACTTAGGGGCTTGCGGTTGTGGATTGCTGTGGTGGGACTGTTGGCGGACTGTTCAATGCTGTTTCTACAGTCTTATTCGTTTCCAGTGACTTCTGTAGATGTAGATAGTAAATGCAGAAGTACACACAAAAATCTCGGACTATATCCAACGGCTACTTAACTTCGCAGGACTGTTACAGTAGTAAGCCTGTAAGGTTTGATTACCTGCACGGTGCTATATGTTTCTCAGGTCAGTTCTTCAAACGTAAACAAAGGGGGAGTGTGGTTTTGACGTCGATGCTACAGTTCCTTGTGTGTCAGTGCGATCAAAATTTATGTGCTAGGTTTGCATGTGCTGCCGGGGGCCCACATTACACAATGTAAATTATTTGCCTCTGATGAAAATGCGTTAAATAGTATTTCAGAGGGTTTGAATTTCCAAAATTTCCCGGGAGAACATGCATGCTAGTTTTGGCGCTCGAACCGGGCCTACGCTCCTACGAAACATACATGTCGGGACGGCATCGCCCCCCAAAACTCAAACTGAAACCATTCTGTATTTGTTCATTTTACCAGCAAAATTTGCCCCTGTAAATTCAGGAAAATAGTGTTTCAATGGGTCATGATCAAACAATTTAAAATTTCCCTGTGTGAGCATGTCAGGAGGGCGGAAATGTCGGGAGGGCGTTGTCCGCCAAAAATCACGCTGAAACTCTTCTGTATTTTTTTCACATGTACATGTAGAGATGTCATTGAACTTACTTTGTTTACTAGCAAAATTTGCTCATCAAAATTCAGGAAATAGCTTTTCAATGGTTCCAGATTTTTAGATTTTCCTGCGGGTGTATGTCGTGCCTCCAGCAGTGAAAATATGTCGGAGGGCGTCGCCCCCCAAAAATCAAGCTGTATTTCTTTTTACAAATAGAGATGTCCATAAAAATTATATACAAGGAGGTTTTGGTCAATATAACCTCCTTGGTTGAAGTTAGCTTACTCTTTCAGCAAAAATTGTCCCTCAAAATGCAGGAAATAGCATTTCAAAGGGTTTTGATTTCTACATTTTCTCAAGTATCTTGCCCCCTATACAATTTGGTTTCCTTAGTGGACGCCCAATGTCCATATATGACGTGCTTTGTGTAGTTGTTGTTTTATAAATGGGGGTCGTTTTTCTACCATTTTGACATGATACCTGTAGGGGGAGGGTCATGGAAAATTTTTTCGAGGTGGGGGGAGGGTCATGAAAAATTTTCTTGAGATGGGGGGAGGGTCAAGGAAAATTTTTTTGACCAGACTTCCGATGCACCCCCCCGGTAAATATTGTATGGTCCCTAACCTGTGCATACCTGGGGGGTGCTACACTAGAGATCTTTCAAACCTAGACTATTTTTCAAAGTGGCGGATTTATATAACCTGGCAGATTAATGTTAATGGAGGTAAGATGTTGAACAAATCATTAGCATTTCTGTGTCTTTAAATGGTACCTAATTGTGATAGTTTGGAATTCTATCCAGATAACCAAAAATAGATTCAAGGCTGTTTGCTGATTTAAATTCTAGCCCTGTTCGAAATAAAACGAACAAAGTATGTTGAGTTTTCAGTATGTTTTGGGTTCAAACGCCAGCTGGGTCATACCAAAGACTTTAAAAATGGTAATACTGCTCTCTCTGCTTTAAGCAGTCAGCACCTGTGTGAAAGAGTATATCACTACCAGTGGTAGAGTAGCCCAATGGCCATAGAAGCAGAGACGGGCAATACCCATACACAAAAAGGTGTGGGAAGGGACTAACGCTAAGTTTCCACAAACCAATGACATGTATCTAACTGTTTTGGGGGAAATGCTCTGCTATGACTTAGGCGCAGTTTACATTACGTTTTTCGCGTCAGCGGCGAAATTTCCCGCTGTCGGGAGGCCGCTGTCGCGACGTCTCTAGACACACCGCCCGGAAATCTGACAGACACCTGCGGTGCTTGCATTTCGCCATCTTGTAGAAAGTATCGGGCGTAAGCATAACAAAAGCAAGAAACAAAATTGTATGATTGTACAACGGTAGACGGCGTCTCCCCGCCCGTATTAAACTACAATGCAAAGCCTTGTTTATGTGTAGATATTCCATGCTCATCACTCGTAAATGTGGGGAGGGGGGCACAAGTACGATAAATATATCCGCGGGGAAATGAATGCACGGCACAAAAGTCGCCGGGGATCCCGCGAATCTCTCTCTCTATATATATACCGGGGATCTAAGTAGACTTACAGTATGCTAATCAACGCGTGCTTTATGCTAATCGCCGAAACCCTGACTCCCGCTGACGCGAGCCCGACGTATTCTCTTTAGACGGAGTTCGAAGTTGACGGGGACCCCCGCTGTGCTGACGGGCGACGGCTTCGAAGCTGACGGGAGAAAATTTGTTGACAGCGGGACTACGTCGACGGGAATTGTCTTTACACTGGGTTCCCGCTGTCGCCAGTGGCGCTGACGCCAGTGGCGCTGACGGCAAAAGTATAATGTAAAGAGAGCCTTACTGGTACAGTAGGTACTGCTAAGCAGCACGCAAAGGAGGGGGAGTGTGGTCAAACGACCTTCAGCTGTGTTTCCCACCATTACAGCAGAATTTCTTGGCTGTCCACCAGCTGTACCACAGGCTTGATCTGGCCAGGGAAATTAATGTTCCCCTCAGGAATATTCAGACTTGCTGGGGGGGGCATCACCGTAATCTGGGGATTCAATCAATATATCTGAACATTCCGTAGAATACTTAATCTTAACCTTCAGCCTGCTCCCAGCCATGTTCAATGCCAATGTGACAGGCCTTGCCTGAGGATGTCCAAACACATACATTACAGTAAAAGATGCATTCTAATGTACTGCACAATACATGCAATGTACATGTATGATTCATAACAACCACCAACAATTTATGGGTTGCAAAAACTAAAATCTCCCATGCTACCATGCATGGCAAAGTGGCTGGCAACAATGTCAAAAACTTTATCATCATCGGTCGACCTGCATACGCACTGTCGGGGCAATACCGCCAGGTCTCATACCTGGGGTGCGAAAACGTTCAATACGGGTGTTCCACATCGTGTGATAATTTTCCGTATCACACGGGGTTCCACTTTTATCACACAGGCTTCCATAGAATATTTAGAATGCATTTCGAGTGCGCCTAATGCGCTACTATCAAAAATTTTAATATTGGATTTGGTCATTGGAATGTGTGGCTGTTACATTTTTTTGTTCAAGGACACCAACTTTTCTCAACTTCTGGAGCATTTCTAACCCAGGACCCTGTTTTCTGGGCCAAACACACTGCCGTTATGCCACACAATCCCACATTTTATGGATGTTCCAAATTTTCGTCAGCTCTTAATGGTCAAAGAGGTTTAAAATCAATTTAATCTTAAACCTTCCTGCTATGGTGAAAAAACTAAAAGTACAAACACGTCAAGAACTGGTAATTTGGTATGCAGAAAGGAGTGGTTCAAATGTTTAACAGATCTAGAATACACTGGAATAAACAAAAAGGATAAAATCTACAAAAGACAGTATGGTTTGATGAGTTAGGGTTAACTCAAAATTTAACGTATACCTAGTTTGAACTGGTCATACATATGTATAATTTTATGCTAACTACACTTTTCTCCACTAAACAAACACTGTAAATGATAACAAACAAGACTACGGGCCAGGGTCACAAAGTATTTTCTACCGATTTCTTGTTCCCAGGCCCAAATATACTTTATTTCATCCCAAAGATAGCAACCTGCGATCATAGTGCGATGGTTACTCATCAACTTGATCAAAGCATGCTGTATTTCAGGAAAACTCCTTCTTTCTTTGTGTGTATTCCAGTGTAGTCTGGTAGATCCTCGGACCCAAAAGGAGGGCGGCTGTTGCATTATTGGCTGCTGCATGTGAGTAGGAGGTGGCAAACAGGATGACATCCATTTGCACCAGAGCAACACTTGACCTTGTGATGTTGACCTCTAACCCCTAAGCCATCAAACATCCTGGACCGCATGCCAGCATCACAATTGAATGCATCAAGATCCTGGCAATTTCATTGAAATTTGCACAAAGCGATCTGCATAGCTGGGAACCCATGGATTTGTACATTTTCACTGAAACAAGTTTACAATATCTAAGTTAAAAACAGTGATATTGTACATGTAGATCTTGAAAACTCTGAACACAGTCGGCAGATAAACTAGCAAACACGTACTAGATAAACCAAGGACATTATATAACGTCCTTGTATCAACCAGCAAACAAAAGCAACAATACAGGGAAATTACTGGTAAACAAGTCTAACAGGAGTGCATGGTGTGGAGTAAGAAATGTGGGAGAATGCAATTTGCATATGACGCCTGACCTCCAGCAAGCGGAAAACCGGTGCCAGGACATTGTCGTATGACAGGTTTGGATCCACACAGGGATGGGAGTGCCTCAGACCTCCTGCTGGGCGGTCGTACGTTCACTCTGGCCTCTGGAGGGGGCGTACGGGCTATAAAAACGCCTGCTGTACGACGTGCAGGCCGGTTCACACCCAAGAAAAAACGTGTTGTACAAGGAAAACGTACGCCTTTGTTGTACACCCTGAAATTTTCCCAGAGTGAATCGTGTCCGAGAAAATTGCACCCTAATTCTACAGAATATGGCAGTCAATACAGTTAAACCACCTTGTTGTACAAATGCATGCTCCAAACTACATAATGACTTTTTTTATTAGGCTCAGATTCCAGATCAAGGAGACAAATTCTAACCATGATAATTTCAAAATCTAGATTAAATGAAAACATGGCATAACTCACAACTACAGTCAGTGTTTCAAAAAGCAGAAACAAACCTGAAAGTTTCACATACATGTAACTCCTGTACATTTTCCATTCTCCTCTGTTGCTCAGTCATCAGTAGCCTTGTTTATCATCAGTAAGAAACTCTGAGGATGACACACATGCTGTCATACTGAGCAACACCAAGATGAACTTGAACAATACCAGTTCCTCATTATGCACACTTCCAGCTTTGTAAAGGCCAGTGCGGGAGGTTGGCTATTTTTGTACTCATGACAAAGGAAAGTCTGGAAAGCGCTACAGTTGTTAGCGTCAGAGAACTGATGTTGCCTAGCCGTCAGACGAGACAGACATCAGGCTCCGGAACATGTTGCTTCTATAGAAACATTCATACATTCTCCTTCACATGGCGCCAGTGGGTCATGATTGTATATTTTACCCTTCTGCTCCAAAATTGGCCATAATCTTTTTTCCATTACCAGCCAGGCTGCAAATCACGTTACCTTCAGCTTCCCTAATCACAAGCGAGTCACCTTGCTGGCCTGGAACCCAATAGAACCCCTGGCTAACAAGGACAAATGGATTGAAAAATCGGTAACTTACCTGAACATGTTTTAGGCAATAGAAACATGGTAAAATCGGTAGGCATCAACAAATTTATGTTTAGCAACCACACTTTGGGTCTCAAGATAGTTTCAACAGCTAGCTTATGTCAACATTGGGGATTACAAAGGATCTAGAAAGTATGGCACACTAGTCGAGCTATTTCTTCCTTCATCCCAAAATTATAATTGTTAACTCTTGACTAGTTTCCAGACGATCAGATTCAAAACAGACAGGGTAAACTTAGAACTACATGTATCTAACAGATATGTGGTACTGTGTTATTGGGGACGTCTCACACTGTGACGGCTCTTGAGAGCTAAGGATTGGCCAGTCCTTGGTGGCACATTGATTTTTCAAGTTTCAGTATGTATATATACTATGTTCAGTAAGTGGATAATTGTGGATGTCCAAAGAGCAAAAACATATGCTTTCAGTTTCCAAAATTTATTGTACAAGGCTACTTTTTACAATATTGCATCTGTTCTACAAAAATAGTGAATAGGAACCAAGAGATTGCATTCTTCTTCTTGGTCTTTTCAAACTGAACCCTTAACCCTTAACTAAGCTGCCAGTCCCGGTTTAAACAGGGATACAGAAACATGCCTTATGTGGTGCACCCGGTTATAACCGGGATAGGGTATTCCCCAGAAGAAAACAGCTTTGCGTGCGTGTAGCGCTCGAAGCCCGGAAGTTAGGGGAGTTAGGGCCGCTGGCTGTTTGGCGGGTTTCGTGAGGGAGGTCAGGGGTCAAACATTTTTTTTTTTTATTTGCCTAAAAAACCTGGCAGCTTAAGGGTTAAGTTATAGAACTACTTACTAGAGGCAACCTTCAAAGGAGTCCAGCTGGTTGCCCTGAATGCCACATATAGGTAGATCTAACCCGACTGTTAGCTGAAGTTAATGTTGCTCTCTGAAAACCGCTGGAGTTGACTACAGTTGATTGTGTCTGGCTGTTACAATCTTAGGATGGCGCCGACACACAAGAAAGCACAATTACTTACTCCAAGACTATGCTGAAGACTCAACATACTCAAAAGAATGTGAACTACCCAGCCACAACCTGCAGTAGACAGGCCAGGACTAAAACTGGAGGTACATTTATAAGAACCTTGGAATCAACAGGCCAGGAAAATATCCAAGTTTCAGACTGGATGGGTGGTGGAAATCTTCATGATCAATTTACTGTAGAATGTATTTACTTTTGCAGTGATTTTATTATGGTACTTGGTAGGACTCTGTACTACCTTACTGTTTTAGTAAGGTAGTACATTTTATGTTTCAGCCTCACAGATTTGTTTGCAACTTGCCCCGAATAGTACTGTAATTAGGGTGAGTACTTTAATCGAGAAAACACAATTGTACAGTAGAATTATTAAACACATTTGAGGTCACCGTGGTATTTTACTTAAGATTTTGCAGTAATACTGTTACTGGTATCGTCAAAACCACGAAAATGAAACCACAGCAAACACTTGTGGGTGCATGTGCACCTGTGTGCACCCAAAATTGGAGCTGTGCACCTAATTTTTGACTGTGAGTGCACCAGTGCACCTAGATATTTTTTGTAGGCAATAGGTAAAGACACCATTTTACACTAAGTGCACAGAATATTCTTGGAATGTAAGTATCAGAAATAGCAATATAACCTTTTGTTGCACCTTGTTACACAAGTCATGTACTGTGAAGTTGCCACTCATCCATGCATATGAAGTAGAAAGTAAAAACATGGAAAAATATTAACAAAAACACCTGCAGTTCCAGAAAAGGCTGCTAGGGGCTCAATCCTATATAACTTCTTCCTGTACACCACTCCAATTTGGGAACCCTACCATCTTCAGATCAAAAGATACAAAAAAAACTGGAAGTTTCACTGCAGCAGTACTATAACAAGACGTAGGGGGCCCAAAATCTTATCATGTTGAGGTGCCATCAATGATCAAGACCTACCCACATACCAAGTATAAAGACAATCCACCTCAGCCTTCTGGAGTTATCGTGTTGACAGACACACACAGACACACACACTCACAGACAACTGGGACCAAAAACATGTTTAACCTTCTTGGCAAAGGTAATGAGTGTAAATGGCTCCTTTTGAGTACCATCCCTTACTCTCCCTGTCACTGATGTCATGCCCAGTGGATTTACCATCCACAGTGAACTGATGAAGCCTTTGTAAAAGCCTCAGCCCACATACAATCATTAGTACAGCATTCACAGCAGATCAACACTAGTCCTTTTACCCGACTCATTTTACATTATGAGGCCGATAAGTGAAAATCCTCACCCTGTGGTGGTTTGCCATTTATGAGGTCACTAATATGCCAGGACAAGCTCTGCCCATTACACGCCAGCCAAATTGGTATTAGGGCCATTTGATACTAGACTTAATCACCTCTTCTGTCTGCAAATGTCAGCAAACTGAACAGGTAACGCTGGAAGGCTCACCAAACTGTGCCCCATTCATCAACTATAACCTATTTGTGTCAGAAGGAGTACCTGCAAAATTAACATGTCAGGATGCTGTTCACAAGCCCCCCCCCCCCCCCTCCACTCTCAGAAAGGAATGATCAATGCATCCTCTCTTGATAGCGCTGTTATTGACAGTTTCTGTTTTATCTTAATCTGGCATCCTATCACAATCGTAGGAAATGTCATTTGAGAGGGTTGAATCTTCAAAATGTTCCAGGGAAGCATGCCCCCAGACCCCCCTAGAAAGCTTGCACCTTCAGCACTCGTTTAGTGTCCCCAAAACCTACAAAGGACCCTCCCAAACAACAAACTGGCTATGGGCATGACTGAGCATAAATATAGAACCCAGTGTTCTAGCCAGCGCCCGTCCTGTCATTTGACAGAATTTTGTCTCTCATGACGGACAAAAAATTTGCCAAACCCGTCATTTTTGATTGACAAAAATCGGTGTATAAAGATATATAGACAGAGCTTAGAATTTTGCAAAAACTCCAGACTGAACATTAGCGGAAGTTTGCAACGAGGCCGATCTAGATCATTTGTAATGCCCGCCGGCGACAACCCCAGCCAGACATAAAGAGCGCCATGGCGGTTGCCAGTTAATAGTTGGTGGCCGTCGAATGCGCCCGACCCCCACTTCAGTTTTGCCTGGTCGCATCGGGCTGACGTTTTTTCTGTTTTGTCCTTCTCGGTTCACTGTCAGTTATTGTCATCAAAGAAGCCTAAAAATTCAGAAATACTCCTATAGCTATCAGCCTTTCTGTAATCTGTGTAAACAGTATCAAAGTTTCAAGCCGGCTGAGTTACATGCGCTTTCTTCCCGCGAAAAATGGTAAAGAGACGCCAGATATTTTATTGCACCAATAACTGTGCACGTCTCAGTCGCGTCAAGAAAAACTGACCAATTACTACTCGCGACATTTCAGCTAAGCATGAATTTGCGAGATTTTATCAGAAATGGCGGGGATTGCAAGGATCGCACGACGAAGCGGCTGTTGGAAGGCCTGAATCGACAACTTTTGAACACATTCAGTGCAGTTACCAGAGAAAGTTACTGTGGAAAACATGGAAGAGAAAAGTAGGACGTCTTTATGGCTTTCTTTCTCAAAGTAGGGTGTCAAATTCCTCATAATGTTAAGTGATTACAGGGCGCATACGGAACAAGTGTTGAAAAATTAATATGTTTTATTTTTTCAGACTTACTCTGTGTATAATTTTTGTAGGACCTAGATACGTAATAAAGTTGTTTTTTTTCTTTGCCGATTGTGTATAACATCGAAGTGTAGCTTGTATGAACAGTCTATCTTACCGTGATGATGGCACGCCTCCCCAAAAATAAAGCCTGAAACCCCTAAGTAATTTTCACCCCCAAAAAATGTCATTAAACTAAGCTTAGTCTACCAAGAAAATTTGCCCCTCAAAATGCAGGAAATAGCGTTTCAGAGGGTAAAGATTTCAAATTTTTTCGGGGGAGCATACCCCCGGACCCCCAAGGATTGTCGCGCCTTCGGTGCTCGATGTGTTCTTCCCTCAAACAACATTGAAATGCCGGGTAAAAATTTCGGGCTGGCGAGAACAATGATAGAACCTCAACAATACAAAAACCATCAAGTTTGCTGAAATATGGGCCACATTACATTCTCCCTGCCTGAAAGATAGCCAGTGTTTTACTAGCCAGTGTTCTCCTGATGTATGTGGCTGTCATGTTCAGTGCTGTCGGGAAGTATTGAAAACAAGAGAGACAAATTCCTCCATTCTCCCTGCCCTTTTCTTTTACAAGCTGTGCAGTGGATAGATATATCATTATCTGGTGCTTAGCGCAGTGTGGAAAACTAATGTAGCAAGGAGTAATTTGTGCAATATATCTGGGATCCCTGGGGATGGATGGGCTTTTGGTTTCTGAGCAGGCATCCATCCTGCCATCGGGGATATTCTTGTTGGCAGCATTGATACAATAAGTGTCAGAAAGGTGGATTATGCGAATCAGTCTTAGCAGCTGTGTCACAAACAGACAGGCCTGTGCCTGTCATCTTTTACCTTTAAAACTCTCTCCCATTTCTCCCATGGACAAAGATACCCCACAGTCCATCTCATAGGCTCCTCCTAAACTTCAGTCAGTCAAACTGCCATCTATTTAAACACCACTGCATCCATTATTCTACAAGTAGTGCATTGACTTTGCCACCTCCCAAACTACATGTAGGTAATTGGATGGTACAGAAATATCATAAACATGGAAAAAAGACTCCACTTCAAAACTGCATGACATAACAAGTTAGATATTATTCAAGAAGTCAATTGTGCACGTGTAACCTTTAGCAACCTATCTAATCAGAAATAAAACGGGGGCAACACAGTTGCTACCAGTAAACAATATGGGTGAACGGTACAAAAAATGCTCCAGATGCACTCAAGAAGGTTGCACTGATGGTAATGATTTTTGGTATGTTGATAGCTTGAATGATTGTCTATGTAATTAGATACTTATTATGCAAATCAGAATGTAATTTGCAAAATCAATGAGGAAGGTTTATACGTCCACTGTATTTTATGATAGGACTACCAAAAATATTACATATGTACCCGAGAAAGAGAGAACTATTGATAGATACCAATTAAGCAAATGAAGACCTCATTTGCATAATTAATGAGAAACTACTATAACTCAACTGGGGATTGACGAATCATCATAATTTTTGGTATGTAGATAGCTTAAGATGCTTGGTATAACTAAATGGTAATCTTTCAAATCAGAATCTAATTTGCATGATTACTGATTAAAGTTCATAAACCCAATGGATTTGATGATAGGACTATTCAAGCATAAGACATTTCTAACTGAGGAAGAGAGGAATGTTGATAGATAAATATCTGCAAATTAAAATCATTTGGCGAAGGTATGAGGTCGTGGAACTCTAGTTGTATCCGACATGAGGATTGACTGAAAACATATTATAAAAATAAAGCCTTGTGAATAAACTGAAGTATGTTGACTTACTGTTGAGGGTGATCGTCGATGACAGTCTGTCTACACCACTTACAGGACAAGTCACAGGTATCCCAGGTATTCTGCCTGCCACCTGGGGAAACAGAACAGGAAACCATAACACTTCCTGTGGGCAGCTGAAGGATGTCAGCAAAGCAGGGGAAGTTGTATCATTGGCATCAACACAATAGTGGTGGCATGTTTGCCTAGCCTTGTAGTTAGGGTTGTTGACTCAGATCTCTAGTATGTCCCATGTTCTGAATCTGTATCCCTGTATATATATAATCTTAGCCGGTATAATTGTCCTTTGGTATAGCATGCCAGCTTCGCAGGCACATGGCAAAGCAGCAGCTGGTTATATCACACTGAATTACCTGTCACACCTAACCTTTGCACATTTGACTACATTAGCGTTATTTTATGTAGTGAAGATGCTCAAACAGTGTTGATGGCAATAAGTTCCACTCCAAGATAGTTCCAGGTAAATATGAAAATGTTGCACCCTAATGAGTGTGACTTTTGACCTTTTCACACCATTACGATGTAACCCCTGAGGCACTTCCTGCCATCAAACAGGTTGCATCATCAGTGTCACTCACTTTGCAGTGTTGTTGCAGTGTTAGGAATAGACCAGTTTCTTCTCAATGTTACAAAAATGTTGCCAAACTTCTCTTACTACATTATGTATGTACTTTGTGTAACTGTTGCACAATAAAGTTTATTCATTCATATACAATGTATCACAGGACTTATTCAATAAATATATTATATATCATCAAGAAGATCCCGTGGCTAAGATCAAAAATGGATCCATAGAATTTACTATTGGCAGTCAGAGAAACCCTTCAGGATCTCATTTCCCATGACATTTGTACATGTGTGGTGAAGCATAGTTTACAACAAGAGTTCGAAGACCTCATATCTCCATGAACTGTTCTGTTTATGCAAATGACTAACACATTTGCATAATATATACTTGGTCATAAACACCTTTATCTAACTTACACAAGTTGCAATATTGACAGTCCTATACTGTATTTTCCATTTAAAAAGAATTATGGCGTTTTTGCATTGATTATGCAAATTAGGAATTCATTTGCACAATTGGTATCTGTTGATGTTGTACTTGCCAGAAACTACATATGATACATGCATTTGAATCTTTTAATGGAAAACACTTGGAAAACATTGTGTACATCTCTGTCTAAGCTATCTGCATACTAAATATCATGGAAATCTGTCGTTCCTTTGTTCCGTTATTCTTCTTAGAAGATTTTCACAATAACGCCGCTGCAGTTCCAGAGCAAGCTGCTAGGGGGCCCAAACCCACATTACTTTTTTATTACATCAGAAGCTATGAGACACCCAAAATTCAAGACCATAGCACGCCCAGGTCAAAAGATACAAAAAGGAAGTTCTGCTGCAGTACCAAAGTCACACTCACATACCAGGGGGCCCAAAATCGACCTTGAACTTCAGCTTCACAACACCTGCCCACATACCAGATATCATCATAATCCATCCAGAGGTTCTTGAGTTATGCTGATTACAGTAGTGCGGAAACACAGACAGACAGACAGACAAACAGACAAACAGACACATACACAGACACACCCAAAACTATATCTCCATTTTTCATGGAGATAACAGGTTTGCGATATATCATAGCAAAACATATTTTGGTTTAGCTCTCGTTCACGGGTGACGCCATGTCTGTAGTGCAGGTAGATTAATTGGATAAGTAAGGATAAGTAAATAAGTAAGTAGATTCATTGTAGCCTGAGTGCCATCCTGTTTCAGTTCCAGGCTCCGCCAGGTTCCGGCTAGATTCATTGGGAGACAGATTAGAAATTCTTCAAGAGGCTTCCATCCATGTTTACTCTTCTGTACAAAAAACAAACAACTAAACAAAGCAAAATCAGAAAGACTACCTCCTGTTATGCTGATAGCTGTTGGTCACCTTCTTACGGCTCCTATTGCATGCTGGGACATGCAGGGCACTATGACTGTGGGCAAACAATATGATTGTGTAATACACTGTATGCTGTAAATGAGTACTGTGTGCGGTCCAGTCTATGTTGTCATCATCATGTTGTCATGGTAATGATGTTATTTGCCTTCGGTGATATCCACAGTGGCATCATGTGGCGTAATTGGTAGGGTATTTCACCCACAACCAAGAGGTCCCGGGCTCAAAACCACCGATATGGCTTGACGTTGTGCCCTTGGGAAAGACTTTCCTCACTTCGCTCAGGTGTAAATGAGTACCTAGCTTCAGTTAGGGATGTCCCTTGGATAGGATGTTAGATGGAAGTCCCGTGTTTGAGGAGAGCCACACCTCGGGCAAGTTAAAGAACCCACCGCACTTATCGAAAAGAGTAGGGGTCCTTCCC
Organism: Branchiostoma lanceolatum; assembly: GCF_035083965.1. Taxonomy (NCBI): domain Eukaryota; kingdom Metazoa; phylum Chordata; class Leptocardii; order Amphioxiformes; family Branchiostomatidae; genus Branchiostoma; species Branchiostoma lanceolatum. The sequence continues at coordinate 17,398,740 of NC_089735.1, forward strand.
GGTGTGAGTGGATCAAACCTTACAGTACTGGTCCGGGTTGACATCTTGAAAATGTGATACCATAGTCACCTGTTACGTCCTTCCACAAGACAGTGGTAAATCTCAATAAATAGTGCCTTGTATCTCCCAGCATGCAATAGGAACCATGAAAAGCTTTATAAAGCCTTTATTAAAGGTTCCTCAAAAATATTACCATATGCCTACCTGCTGAAAGATTAGGAAGTATTTCAGCAACCCATCACTAAGACAATCAACTTCATTTTTCAGTTCACTCGAAGCTAAACTTTATGTAAGTTCTGCCAATGCACACCACACATATCAATGTGTTGTGGGTAATACATAAACATAGTTTTTTGCTACAGATGACTTAGCACTGAAATCCAGGTATGGCTTTCCTTGACTTTGCAATCAAAATGGAATTAAGGTTCGCTTCCCTTAATGGTTGTCTATGTGCTCAGACAGGAGGAAAGCAAATCACGGATTTATCTCACATCATAATGACTTGGGAAGCTAATGTAGCATTGAATTGGGGCTGCTGCTTCAAATTTCCTTGTTGCCTTTCCACACAAATGAACAAACATTGCCAGAGGCATGGGGAGAATGAGAAATATCTTACCACAGGGTCATCCAGGGAAACAATGGTCACACTTTCATGTAAGGAGATATGGTAGTGAGGAATATCATAGAACCATTCAATGGTCTCAGGGGTACTATTAGGGCTTGATTGGTTAAGGACAACTGTGGTCCATGGCCAAAGACATATTGAGTCGAGAAGAACTAATCTACCATAAAGTGATGGTATTGAACTCAGTTAATCGCAGTCTGAATGGGTACAAGTACTGGGAATGTGTATGGTAGAGTTCCACTGACAAATGACAGTGAAAGTTGTTCAAAACTGCCCAATCACACATAATTTAATCAAATATAAGGTACCACTTCAGAATATAACAAGCTACGGTCTATCTTATGTTTTGGGGTTAATGTACAAAACATGTTGCATTGACGTGTTCAAAAAGAACCTACAAGAGACGTTGACATTATATGATATTATTCATTTTATGTCAAACAAATTAGCCAAAGTCATTTGGCAAAAATTTTTTTAAAAAATCTTTTACAGCAATGTACATAAATCTCTTTTAAGAGCATTTGCAAGCAACACCCATACACTCTCCGGCCATCTCTCTGCCAGGCACACTTTTGCAGTGATACCTGATGACCCCACTACTGCAACTGCCAGACTGTATATCTCCGACCTAGCATTTCACTGCTGACAATCAAAATTAATTCCTTCAGTTAAAAACAAGCTTTCATCTAATTGATGATTTACAAAGGTAGATTAGCTAAAAGGAAATTTCTGATAGCCATAAAATATGATTATGATTATGATGTCTTTCATATTTAGGGTCGGAACAATTTTAGGGTACCCATATGCACTCTTGTTTCTGACTACTGTGTCACATTCCACACTAGAGATTTCCAACCCGATGGCCTGGCAGAAATGATTATAGATGCATCATACATGTACATGTATCTTTGTCTACCAAAAGCAAGGCCCTGCAAGGTCTTTTACCCTGACAAGGACAACCACACCTCACATCATCTGTTTCCAGTCCCTGTGTGAAGCTAACAACCCACCAGTGATGGAAAATGTTTGAGTCCATCCAACAAACAGCCTTGAGCAGCCATCGGAAAAATCCGCTCATTTGTCAAGTTGATCCACATATATGAGATATACTTCAGAGAAGGACACAGTGATATCAGACTTACAGACTCTGAACAGTGACGCCTTGCTGCCAACCTACGGTCCAGAAACAATTCAATTTACATCATATTACTGGGGGTTGAGGTAATATCATGTATGAATTCTGGAACTTTCAGTCCACACAATGACAGTGTACACCATATAAAGCTGTGCTACGCATCTGGGCTTACATCATGTCATGTATTACGGTATATAATCTAGGCTATTGCTAGTACACTTGACTAGATACTGTCAGTATCAGGAGAACATTTGCATTGGAATGCATAACTATATGGCAGTACTAATTACTGAAGCACGCCTCAAAAGCCTAAAGATAATGAACATCCCATCAATGATTTAAAGCTTTGATGTGGCTAATTGTTGCGTTGACCAGGACATGCATGCCCGCACATACATTTCTACCAAAAGGCATTTATATCATTTGAAGCTATAACCTTGTGTGGAATCATCAGGTTAGACACACATGGCAGATCAGTCACATCATCCCTTAAACCTAATCTAACCTAATCCAAAAGTCTCCAAATAAGCAGAGCCTGTGGTACTCAAAACATCATGTATTTTTGATGTCCTCCCAGCCAGAGGGACTTCCCAAATGTAATCAGCTTAGTAAGGCCAAACATAATACCACCACTTCCATATTCCAGAAGGTATCAATTCAAGAAGCCCCTTCAAATAATAATGAGTTGAGATCAGGAATACTGAAAATTCATTTTTGAGGGGACAAAACATGCAGCTGTTTCACGATCGTACCCAGCACCCCGGAGAAGCCATAGGATCTAAATCGTGGGCTTAGAAAATTTTATCACATCAAGCTCAACAAAATAAACTTTCTGGAATTCACAGCTGTCTGTTTTGTTTTGTCTGTTTGTTGACAGATCCTCAGTAGTTATGTGTGCGCACCAGTATGGGCGATCTTCTACATTGTTAGTTGAACCGTTATTTCTTCTAACTAGCACGGTCTAAAACAAGACACAAGTTGGCGATTTGGGGGGGTAAAATGCTGTACATTTGTTATACGTTCTGAGAAACGGAGATTTACAAAGTACCTTATTGTTGGCGCTTCACAAAGGGGAGTTATGTCACGGAAGGGAGTTCGCTACGGGAGAGAGTTTGGCATACCATCTCGTACCCAGGTTACTTTGCGCAAGCAGTTCCCTGATTGGCGCGCGGTCAGTCCCCGTCTCTTCTCGATCCCAGGATCCGCAGTTCAACCAAATAGCGCCACCATGCGATCTGTTTATACATTGCACGTATAACACAAAGGCTTCCCACGTATTACACAAAGGCTTCCAACGCTTTTTGGGTGGGGTAAACCGATGATCTTCTTTTTTTTATTCGACGCTGCGGAGGAACGTGCAGCTGTTTAAAATGTGTGATGCACACAGAGTGCTTTACTGGGTTGTTCTCGGTGCGATGATTTTGCAGCTGAGAGGACGCTGTGAAAAACATAAACACGACACCAATATTTCAAGATCTACAGTAATCCTTACACCTTGCAAAATTTCAGCATCTCAAACAGTCAGTGGATGGAGGAAGGTTGTTTACTTTTTGCTCAGCATTTGGAATGAATGAAGAGGGTGGAAATTAAGTGAAGACAATTGTAACTTACCTCATAACAAGTGAATATTTGCATGTGTTGTAAGAAGAGGAACATAGATACTGGCAGTATGTTTGGCATACAAAATATCCACTCCACACACTACGCTACTAACACCTTCAGGTGTCTTATTCATTGTGTCATTCTGTACCACCACAGTGACTGTCCTACATTGCTTTTTGTTATTGATTATTCTTGACTTGTTGATTAATATTAATTCCTGTCCTTTTTGTTTGAGATCAATCTTGTCATATTGACTTGCCATTTGTTTTCATTTTGTTTGCTTTTTGCAATAGACATTAATATTTACGTCTTACTTTTGCTTCTACTTGTATACAAAGCAGTCGAACCTCAGACTGAGGACGAAGCATGACGCTTTTTCGTTAGCTAGTACCGTAGGGCAATGCGGCTTCGCTACGGCTCGCATGTTTTTGACCAAGCACACCGGGTCACCCCTACTCTTCTCGATAAGTGTGTTGGGTTCTTTTACATGCAGAGGAAAAGACCTACATGAAGCAACATACAACATTCCATGACAATCCATCATAGCTTCTTGAGTTATGCTTTTCATCTACATACATCAATACATAATTTTATAAAAATACATATATATCATTCATCGAAGCATTTGTTTGAAACAAATGCAACTAAAAACATAACCTTCTTGGCCAAGATAAAAGAGACACCTTACCATCTGACATTCTGACACGGTTCTACCGCCAAACTGTCATATTCATGGAGCCAGTGGGAGGTTGTACATATCAACTAGATGTATGTATGCATGCAGATCCATATCGTATCAGAACTGCCTTCAAGCTGTCCTAGCGTACCTATTAATTATGTCCACGAGGGTAGAAAATTGCATTTTGTTACCCTATTGGGTATTGACCACCGCAGGTGCCAATCAGGCTGCCCTAGAGGCCTGGAGGAGATTCATCCTGACATGTTCATGTAAAGGACTCCAAATACTGGATGCATGACTTTGTGCACTTCTGGGCACCCACAATTAGAGCTGTGCACCTAAATGTTTTTACTGTGGATGCACCGGTACACCTGGATATTTTTGAAGGCTATAACTAGAGGTCTTATTGTATGAGGTACACTAGTATACAGAATATTCCTGAAATTCATGTACTGTAGAAAAAGCAATCTAACCTTTGTTGTGCTTTAAAATGTATTATGGGCACTTTTACTTTATGTTGTACACCCAAAATTCTTTCTGTGCACCTAAATTTTCCGCTTAGGTGCAACAGTGCACCTGTTACCAAAGATGAATCTCCGGCCTGTCAGTCTACTATATCACACTCAAACATTGCTATATACCACAGCTAAGATATTCCTAAAAAAAATTAATTTCTATTTCAATCCTTGTTACAAAATACGATTTTTAATGTCCAAAAGGAGGAGTCAAAAGGCCATAAGCTCTCCAAATTTCACTCCCATCATTGCTGCGACCCATTTCAAACTCACAAAATCAGCCATGAGGAATTCAATGCATGTTGCAAAACAAAAGTAATCATCACAAGCAAGGACTATGAAATTCAAAACATTCACAATATTTCAGAGAGAGGTAATCCAGGTCATGGGGTCAATGGAAGAGGCTAGTATATTCACAGTTTTTGGTTCGTCTGTTTGTCTGTGTTTTCCTAGTTATATATTTTCCATGTCATGTTCACTGTAGAGTGAGAGGAAGTGATAAATGGACACATGTAATGTTTATCAAAATCCTACTGGCATAATTGATGACCTACAATTTAACAAGACCTACGACTTAACATTTGCATCTGTAAGATGTTTGGAATTCATCAGAGGCATTCAGTAGACCAACAAGAAGAAGCAGTGTTTACAAGGCTCACATATCACAGTCTCAGACATCAACTTGCATAATCCATGAGAAGAGATAAAACAGTAAATCTACAAAGGTTCTGAATATTTCATGGAGGTACAAGGTCTCTGATCTGTTGTTCTGACTTCCATAGTGTTACTATGGTTCCTTCAACTGCGAACCCAAAGACAATAGCAAGTCTTGGTTTGCAAAATTTAAGACCAGCACTAAATTCAGTGAACGTACAGACTCTGATCAAACTGAAAACCAGGACTGTTTATTGTTTGAAAGACCTCCATTAGTGAGAGAACATACTTCTTTTTACTGTATCATAAGAAGCTACCACACTACAAAAAAGATCACACAACAGGGGGCTGGGGCCCAACATCAACCAAGACCTTCATCATCATGTCTTCCCAACACCTGTCTACATACCAAATATCATTATGGTAATCCATCCACAATTCATGCTGACCACAAATATCCGGAAACACACAGACAGACATGCAAACAAAGACATAGAATAATGCCTCCATTTTTAAAGGAGATAACAATTATTCTGGCATCAGTTTCATCAGCCTTCTGGCAGAACATACAGAAACTGCAGTGCAGAAACCCACAGACTGACTGAGTAGGAAGTAACGACATAGGTGTTGAGAAATATCGCAACAAATCACACTGGATACTCTGCATAACAATCTCAACGATATAATGTCTCCATTTCAAATATGAGCCTTATATGTATATCCAGATCGTTGTTCAATTATATTATAATACAGATATTTCCTATCACAATCACCTTAGTAAAGACCTAGCCATGGCTTAAAAACAGTGACACAATACACGGCCTACGTTGCCATGACCAAAGAGTAAAGAGTAAAAGAGTCAGCCCTTCTGAATGTCATGGCTTTGCCCGCCCTGAAATGTCAATATATACAATCTCTGGCCCTTCACTGGTCCTCTCTATCTTCTCTGTGAGGTTTTAGAACATGATGGATGCTCCTTGCAAATGATTCTCCCGTAACTGTTAGTCTTTGTCATTATCAATTGATCGTAAACAGTAAGAACCCCACAGTTCTCCCTCAGGTTTACTGTTGCGTTCATTCTCCCAGACAGATCTGTTTAATGCTTCAGCAATTTCACGTATGTAAACTTGCATATATTCATGGGGATTATGCTACAGGTAATATTGTGCATACTGATGATGTGTAACGCAATTGTTGGAGGCAATAAAGTTCATGCTTGCTGAGTAAAAAAAAGGGAAGACCCGGAAGGGTTAAATGATTTCATTTGGAATGTCTTGCAAAGAAAAATATAGTTTTTACAATGTTCAAGAGAGTAACACTAACAGCATGGGACAGAAACTCTCAGCTGCTGACAAAATGGCCGACAACTCAAGCGGTGGTGAGAAACGTGCATACTTCAAGACGTTCTCACGACACAACAAAGTTGCTTTCAAATGCTGTGAATATGGCTGTGCTGTATGATAAGGTAGATTCAACAAAGGCCACACCAATTTAATTTCTTGGTTATTAACAGATTTAAAAAAAAATGCTACATTGGAAAATCAACATGAAAACAGAATCGCAGAGGAAAGTTTGTACTTTGGTGCACACAGTTTTAGGGAGTGAACTGGGTCAGGTGCAAGTTTTCACCCCAGCCTTCTGTTTTAATGATGTCCTTGTGCTAAAATTAGGCCAGGGCAATGCAATTTGTCAGTTGGATCTCCAATAGCCACTCCTATTTGTTCCATTTTGGAGAAAAAAATTGCCACAACCCCCATTCACAAATTTTCCCCTACTATTTCTTCCTTTGTGAACATTGTAGGCAGTAGCAAAACAAATTATAAGGCTGAAAATTACTCTGGTAATGTGGTCACATTTCATCAATATACTGTATAAAGAATTTTCATTTATCAAAACATTTCTCAATATCAATCCATATCCACATTCAAGCAACAGTAGGAAATTTTGGTGCTCAAAACATACATGATTTGAAATTTCATTTCCATTGAGCTTCAAACCCATTAAAATACATAAATTATGTAAATAACACACCAAAGACACAGCAGCCCTTACTTGCAGTCTGCAATATGCAGAAATATTTTCAAAATTGCAAACGAAAAATTGAACAACCTGTAATTCTGCAGAATGAAAAAAATCAGGCTCAGGATTCATTGGTTGTCAATTTAGCAAAGCTAGCAGTGCTGTGAATAAACTGAAACCTGCGCCGCACAAACCTGACAGCGTTTCAGTGGGTGCCGACATTGACTGCCTCGTACCAACTTCCGGGGGTTTCCGGCACCTTTTGTGATAACTTCAGGGACGAATCGTGTGAGAAAATTTCTATTTTGTGCATTTCCGTCTTAACCTCGCTAATCTCCGAGGTCACGATCTCAGGGTTGGCAACAGTCGGGGAAAACAATTCCAGGATGTTTCTAGCGTAAATATATCTCAGCAAGCCGAACTTGGGGCGTGGGCGTGATGACAGAAGTAACGAGACGATGGCCCCTGCATCAGCCCATGGTCCTTCAAGCCCAGTTGGCAGGGATGAAGGTGAGAACCACTCGGATAGATCTAGAGCACCACCTTGTGAGCAAGGAAAGGGCGGAACAATTTCTCCTTCTCCGAGACAGTGGGGGAGGGGGGCAGTGCCCACGTGCACGAAAAACAACAGTCCACTGAGCCGACAGCAGTCTCCAGATTGTCCGAAGTCAGAGCCCGATGTTTAAAACCAGTATTGATTGTTTCAGATTTATCAAAAAACTATGCAGAGGCCAAGGTTTTGCGTGAGGCTTTTTGATGCCATCCAGTAAGTTTTGAAATCTATCTTGTCTTTTTTTCCATGGGCCATTGCTGTTATTTTTGTCACAGGTAATGTGCTCTTATCAGGACACTTTTTCTTCTTTTTTCTTCAATTATTCCTCGCAAGGATATTAACTAAATGTCATTGTCCCCCCTTATCAGGCAGGTTGTTCAATTTTTTACACTCCTCATATTATAGAAATTAATAAATGTTTGATTTCATTGATATTGAATAAATACGCTTTTGCTGTTGAAAATTTCAATAAAGTAAATTCACTTTTCGTTTTAATTATTTTTTCACACACATGTATATTATTCCTGTTTCAAACTTGTTTGAGGTATGGATGGACTTTGAAAAATAGTGTTGAAAAAGACAAATTTTAACACAATGATAAAATATGACCATACCTTTTATGGCCTATCAAGCCAAATTAGATCCACAACACCATACAGTGATTTTTCAGTCAATGCACAAATTCTCAGATGGTATTTTGATGTTTTGTCCTGTTTACTAAACAAATGGTCGAATAGCTATAGTCGTAAAGTCTTCAGTGAACATTTGGAACTATAATACTAGATGAAAGAAAGGGATCAATTGCATAAATGTGCCATGGAAGGCTGAAAACACACATAATCCTGTTATTCTTTATCTTATGTGAGCCTCTACCTTGACCCAAGACTTTTTGCAATTTTTTTTTCTCGCCCTGTCGCCCCGATTTTTTTCCTGAAAAATCTGAGAAACAACAAATTAAATTGGTGTGGCCTTATGATGTAGAAAAATGACAAAAAACAGCAACTTTGTTTTCATGTTCTGATCGGTCAGATTCTACAATGCATAGCAATAAAACAAGAATTGTATAGAACTCTGTCCATTATCTGCAAGGAAGTCATGAATGTGACTGTGGATCAACTTTGAGCTTCTGTTAAAAGCTTTATGTAGGAGTCTAGCAATTGTAGTAATTTTGCAGGTGGGAGTTGATGAAATAATGGCTGGCTGTCAGTGGCTGGTGGTGCTATGCGTTGGAAAGAAAATTACCCGTGAGTGAGTGGGTGTATGTATGGGGATGGACTAAAGGTATTTGGTTTGGGAGTCAAAGGTAAAAAGATGAAATTATAGGTTCAGCTTATGCCACATCCCCGAGAAAAGCCAAAGTGTTTCTATATGTATCTATATCTGTATAGCCGGTATAACCGTCCTTGTCGTAACATACCAGCTTCGCAGAACGCAGTGCGGTAACAGCAGGAAATATGACAGCACACTAGGAGGTACTAGATACTTGTGTCATACATGAGTCACGATATTGTTTGATACGGGTGTTCCGGACTTGGTGGTATTTTGGGTTATCACACAGGCTTCTAGTCATATCACAAAAGGCCTTCCATAGCATCATTTAAACACACTTAGCATGCAATGAGAGCACCCCTTTCGAAAATTCAAATACCGGGTCCGGACGTTGGAATTGCTGTTGTTACCCTCTTTGGTTTGAAGACACCAAATTTTCTTAACTTCTGATGCATTTCGCATTGAAATGTGTATCTTCTTATGTGGACATGACATGAATAAAATATAACAGTGTACACAGTGTATTCTGCATCACCCTCGGTCCCAGATCTCCCTCAGGATAGGGTGATACGGAATACATCATGTTGTCTTCTATACATATTGACTACCGGTAGTGAGACAGATTCGTGGGTAATATGCTGTGTCGGAAATAGAAAACGTTCCATTCAAATGTTGACATTAACCCTGGAGGGTTGACGTACCCTCCTGACATGATCAGGACATGTCTGATGACCTTAATTTTCCATCCTTTAAAGTTTAATCAATGAAATAAAATGAGATGCATGGAACTTACATGTAAAACATCACTGCAAAATGAGTTTCAAAAGGATCATATTTTTGTATTTTCTCTTTGTTTGTTTGCATCCCATCAGAGAACACATCAGCTTTGTATGTACATGTAAGTACAAGCTGCTTAAGACCAGACTGATAGGTTTGAACCACTCACACTCTTGGGAAGGACCCTTACTCTTATCAATAAATGTGGTGGGTTCTTTAACATGCTCAAGGTGGCTCCAAGAGGTGGCTCATTTTCACCTGAGTAGAGGAAAGTGGTACCATGGTATAAAGGGCAGTAGGTGTCCAACCAAGGCCTCCTAAGCTATCAAAACAACAGTCCTTGCTCATGTTTTGTGAGATACAAAATTTTACCTGTCAGTGAATGATTTTTTTGAACTGTTACAGCACATTTACATCACCTCTATGCCTCTCTTACTTTCTACCCAGGCACAGAAGGTTATTGCTTTGACGTTAAGTGACGGCATGTTCTCTTGTCAAAAATGATTGATAACAGGCTTTTGTTTGTCCCAGCCTATATCATTCAGCATTTTCCATGTGCTTCAGCAATGTCATTTGTCATTTCTAGAACGTGCTTAAATTTCCTTCTGACAACACGTTATCCTTCAGCAGATGCTGTCCACTTGGACAAATGTTTTACCAAGTCTGGACAAAGTCATGTTCCGTATTGCAACTTCCAATCTTACTACATGTATAACAATCAGTGTATCAAATTGCTGCTAAAGATAAGGGAAAGTTTGCAATTTCATTTCCCCTTTCCACTCCTATCTTTATCTATTATGCAGAGAACAAATCATCAAGATGATTGCATGTCTGTGGAATAACTAAAACACACATCATCATCATCAACCATCTCAATGAAAGAATGGCATGTAATTTTGAAGGAATTAATGTGACAAGGGGAAGCAGTATGAATTGTAAATAAGGCCTGTGGAAGATAAGATATCATACATCAAAAGTAATCGTCTTCATTGCGTCCTACATTATGCATGGGATCGTCCATATCAATTTCATGTGGCCTGTACAATTTATCGATCTTCATATGTTTTGTCTTAACATCTGGTAGAACTTGAAGATATTGATATTATTCTCAGCCCCATGAGAAATATGATTAATAAGTGGAAAATCCCTAAATGAAAAGTCCTAAAAAGAGCAAAGCTGTAACATGGATACATAAACTAGTGCTACACTGTATATTGTTGAAGATCTTTTGGTGACAGTCAGGTCACTTATGATTATGAATGAATCATAATGATATATCTTATGTTAAAGATCTGTCACAAACATTCCAAGATAAAATTTCATGTTTGGAACTCTTTTACCTATTACCATCGATGGCTATTCCAAATCAGTAGTGCCTTTTATGAATTCTGATTAATACCACTGGCACTGATTCAATGCTGTAATGCATAATTCTATGCTAGATCCCATTTCTTTTCCTGACTTGGGTACATACATGGTTGTATTTATGACGTATTTGTTAGCAATTTCCTTGGCTAGGAAAGAGTCCCATAGCAACATTTCCATATTGTACTTGAAGTTGAATATCTGGCTATAGTTTAATATATATTTGAAAGGGTACAATCTCCATATAACTTCAACAAAAACGTCTCATTCCTGGACATGTGCATCAGTTAGTGGTCATCAAATGCTTCAATGGGGCCACATGGAGTTTGTTGTCATCTCACAAGGACCATAACAGACTCCTGGGGAGGGCCTTGATTAGAAGCCACCTGTTCTGATCTCCTCACCCCATCAGCTCAGTAATCCAGTCTGGGGATGATGAGGTCAGCGGGAGAAAGGCCCTGTTGGCAGATTCTCTTCCTTACTTCCATTCTTCACCTGCCGTTTTCATACATCACTAGAAATGAAACATGATACTCTACACATCATGATAGGTGAGGCGTGGGATATGAAGAAATACGACAATACCAAATCAGCATGGCAAAATTCCACATCACTGGCTGTAAAAAAAGGGCATTGTACTCTTGGAATTGACAAGATAAATCATCCTTTATATCTTTACAATATCGTGAGCTCGCATTATCATGGACACAAGTGCAACCAATATTATTCTTGTTAGAACGTCGCCCACATTTCAGGAAGGAGGCCAATGGATCTACATCATTTCTTGTTACCTTCATGTCTTATCTGGAGCAGAAAGGTTAGGAGCCGTCACCCTTCATTTTTCCCCTTCACTCGTAACATGATATCCCCACACAGCCTGGCGTTATGAGCCCTGGTTATTCAGGTACAGCACTGAGCAATAGGTGAAAATGAAACCTATCGATCCCAGGGCCAGGAGGTGCCATTTCGTTATCCATAAAAATCTAGACAAAGGAGCTTTTTTCAACTCGTCAAGCGTCAAACCTCTGTCCGCAAAAGAACCCAACACACTTATCAAAGAGAGTAGGGTGTGATGACCTGGTGTGCTTGGTTGAAAACATGTGCCATGTGCCATTGCATGAAAAGCCCTGAGATTACACCTGAGGCTCTTATCTAGGGATGTGGTTGCATTTCATTTTTCATTTCAGGTCAAGTTACTTAAGTTGATTTTCATCACTCACATGCTAATGACAGCCTTCTGCTTTATGCATGTATCTCTAAACTTTCAGATAACATAAAATCCCAGGTACTGAAGTCCAAAGCTGAACAAGATACATAAAGATAAAAGAGATAAAAAGGCAAAGGTCCTGTATCCCTTAGACGCAGTGGGGCAGTGGTTTGTTAATGCACCCTGTGTAACGGACAATAATATTAGAAGGCAGAGCCCAAAGGCCATGTCTGGGTAACACAGTGAGGAAGCCAAATCATTCCCGACAGCCAGACACAGTACATATGCGCAGTGCACGAGTCGTCATGGTAATGTGTTGTCTGCCGTGTTCCCATTATTCCGTTATCCGTAATATGGACTATCCTAGCTTTTTTAAGTTCATCCTAGGCCCAGTTTACATTACGTTTTTGGCGTCAGCGGCAAAATTTCGCACTGTCAGGAGGCCGCTGTCGCGACGTCTCTAGACACACCGCCCGGAAATCTGACAGACACCCGCTGTGCTTGGATTTCGCCATCTTGTTGAAAGTATCGGGCAGGTCGCGAACTTTCTTTTAACTTGCTCGGCCTCTCCCAACCGCTATTGTATTTTTACGTAAGCCATCTTGTTCCTGGATGACTCCAGCTTCTTCTGGATCTCGTTCTCCTACCATATACTGATCAGGCAACCGGTTTCGGGGTCGGCTCCACGTACAGCGTACAGCGAAGTTCCTTCGCCCCGCCATTTTAATTTTGGTGGGAGAATTCCCGCCATATGTGATCACTTGAAAGCTTGCAGTCAACCAATCATAGCACATATTTTCTGACGTGAGCCAATCAGCGCTTACAACATTACGTCGTCACATGTCTATTTTGAAGTGGTTGAACCAAGGACATTATATACTCTACTTCGTAAAATACGATTCATCTACGCTACCTACGCAGAATTTTCACGGGATAAAATTAAAGGAATAGACTCTTCGCCGAATACGACCACAAATGGCGGCAAATGGCGGCAAATTACAGCGTATGGGCTCAAATGGTCGGGCGAAAGTCTTGTTTTTCTTAACGTATTTTCAATGACTTGGTAAGTTTTCGCTGTAATTCTTTGATTGAGTCTTGAAAAACAGGTTTTTAATGAGATCAACGTATGTCAAAGGCACTGATATCTATTGTGCGCAAGCATAACAATAGCAAGAAACGAAATTGTATGATTGTACAACGGTAGATGGCGTCTCCCCGCCCGTAACTACAATGCCAAGCCTTGTTTATGTGTCGATATTCCCTGCTCATCACTGGTAAATGTGGGGAGGGGGGCACAAGTACGATAAACATATCCACGGGGAAATTAATTTGCGGCACAAAGGTCGTCACGGATTCCACGAATCTCTCTCTCTATATATATACCGGGGATCTAAGTAGACTTACAGTATGCTAATCAGCGTGTGTCTTATGCCAATCGCCGAAACCCTGACTCCCGCTGACGCAAGCTCTTCAGACGGAGTCTGAAGTTGTCGGGGACTCCCGCTGTGCTGACGGGCGACGGCTTCTTAGTTGACGGGAGAAAATTTGGTGACAGCGGGACTACGTCGACGGGAATTGTCTTTACACGGGGTTCCCGCTGTCGCCAGTCGCGCTGACGCCAGTCGCGCTGTCGCCAAATGTGTAATCCTAGTTAGTTTTCTGCGGCTCCCATGCTCCCCGCTTACAAACCAGTAGGTTAGCTCGGCCAATCTCTCTAATTCCAACACTTTTACGGCTTTTGCCTTCTCAACTGAAGCCAAGTATCCATTTTTACTTTGGTGGAATGAGAAAAGTAATGTGTAAAGAGCCTTTCCCCAAAGATATACTATGAATGCAGAAATGTTTGGAGTTGAATTTCGTGGTAGGAAGAAAATGATTTTAAGTTCAATTTGAAATAATAGTAGCGCTTATGCGCTACAGGCACTTAACAGAAACACCGGCGGACAGCCAGTCAGAAACAAGATAGCTAAGCGCATGGTCTCACACCTAGACTCGGCAACAGACGTCATGATCAGGAATTTCTTCTGGCCCCTTCCAACCAGACATATCGTCATGTTCAGTAAAATAAATCTTATACAACAGTACTGCACGTAGTGTGCAGATCATGTCCTGGACAAACATCGCACACACATACTCGTGGAGATAAAAAATAAAGTGGAATACTAGAAATGCGAACAAACGTTGCTATTTTTCGTATCGCTCCACTTGGTCGCATATGTTTAGTTATAACTTATAGGTCTGTCAGTAAATAACAACTCCTTAATTTGAGTGCATTCTTGATAAATATGTATTCAATGTTTAAAGATCAAGTGTATGTTCAATTGTGCTTTGTTCATATTCATGCGTATTCACCTTAAGCATATACAGTACTACCAGTAACTAGTGCTTAGATAAGGGTTAGACAGGCAAAACTTTGCGCAGTGGTTTTTATTTTGTGGTGAAGAGTTCACCGCGAAAACTGAGAACCACTGTTAACATTTTGCATTCGCAGTACTAGTAACTCCAAACCAGGAATCAAACCAGTGACTGACATCCGCTAGCCAACCCACACCAGGCATCAACGACACTATCAGATCGTTATGCTGACTTTCCTCATGGTATCTAAAGGTTTTCAGAAGTTGAAAGTAAGCTAGCTTCAAATCAATGTGATATTTTTTATATCATCCTATTACCTATTTGTGATGAAATCCTGCCTCTTTGCTTTATGTTGTATCGAGTCCTCTCGACCTCTCAAGTCGTGCTAAGACCTCAAGTGGCAAAAGTGTGTTCTTTGTAGTGACCTGAACTGAAATGATTAGAGGGTAGTAAAATAAATATGTCCGAGGAGTGAATGGCAATGGGAAAACCCAAGTTTTCTGAATAGGACTTGAAAAGTTTCCTGCAGATATTTCCTCTACTAGAGATGGGGGGATTATTGATCACCATCTCCGTCTCCGAACTCAGCCGGATCTCAGGAACCAATCTGGCTTCTTCTGACCCTGTGTGAAAGGGTCTAACCGCTAAAATTAGTTCGTCAATACATAATAGCTGGGAGATCTTCCCCACCGCGAATGGGAACGATTATCTGACATCACCACATGGTGAGAGCGCCACAATCCGATTGAAATCTGCCTGGAGATATGGCTTGATTGAAGGCTGAGCCCCGGCATACACAACACACCCTGCTGATCCCTGTTTTATAGATCTCTTGTATAACACCTACACCTGGGTCTTAAATGGGCATAGGAAACAGGGCCCTGAAGACATGCTATGGGCCTTGATTTATGTCTTTTGGCAATTCATAACTCCTTTTCAGATACAACTCCTGGATACCCGTCTAAAGATTGCACCACAGGCCTGGTTACAGTATAGGGTCAGCATCACACAAAATGATGAGGTCATCAGAACAGGAAAGTCTGGTTAAACCTGTCAGGAGAACCAATACCTCAGGATAACCACCAGTCAGGAGACCAATACGGGTTATTAATGACTTCCAATATCGTGACCTTTCCTTCCACTGTTGATTGGTGGTTTGCAGCTGGGGTCATGGGTCAGCAGAGTTTGAGTGAGGTCATGTCAGGTTAAGGGAGCACACCCCAGTTTATTTGGGGTTTCAATTGGAGGCTGCGCACCCTCCAGTCTAGGTACTGTCTCTTCCAGGGAAGTATTCCGAAGTAAATCAACTGTGTATGGGATGAAAGCCTATCCCTTCCGCTACAGGACCAGCTGAGTTCTGTTTCTTCTACCTCTCTGATTTTGGTAAATCAGGAGACAAAAACATAATTTTCACGTCAAAAATGATGGTCAAATTTTGGCACTTTTGTGTAGGATAAAACTCGTAGAAAAAAATTTCTGGGTAGAAACGACTGATGTTGTCAGAAAGAGCAAAACCTAGCGTACAGTCGAGCCAATTATAAAGAAAATTCTAGTACTTAGATTTCTTTAATCATCCACGGCGCGAGGCATGTCAGCATGACCCACAGAACGCAACAAAGGTCAATCCCGGGCCAAGGGACATTTCACCATCAACGCGGATGGATATCCGGAAGCAAGGCTCAGATCGAAACGAAATTTTCACCCAAAACACACCAATTCATACGCTTTTCAGCCATGCTAGTATCTAATATCAGTTCGAAGCACATTATGAGAAATCTAAACTCAAACCCAGCCCCTCGAAACCCTTTCGTCACTTTTTTGTCGGGCACTTCCGTGGACCCCGGTCGCGGAAGAACTGGGGTGTGCACCGTTAAATATATCTTAGGGGGCAAACTTATAATGATGGCCAACCTGCTAAGTCTGCAGGCCGTGTTTATAATTATGTCATACCTGAGCCGCGAAAACGTTTGATACGTGTGTTCCGGACCGTGTGAAATTTTCCATATCACACAGGGTTCTAAGTTGTATCACACAGGCTTCCATAGAATATTTAGAATGCATTTCGAGTGCCGGCTGCGCCGTCGTCAAAAATTCGAATACCGGATTCGGAGGTTGGAATCAATGTTGCTACAGTTTTTTAGTCGAGGACACAAAACTCCCTCAACTTCTGGTGCATTCTGCATTGAAATGTGTGTTTTCTCGCGTCAGGGTATGACATAAATAAAATACAACACAGGGCATCCGTATCACCCTCAGTCCCAGCCCTCCTGCCGGTCGTAGGCCGGAGGGCGATCCTACCCGTGGTTGGGCTGGTACCTCGGGTGATACGGAAACCCTGTGTTGTATGCTATATTTATATGGTTGAACTATTCTGTCCTGCAAAAATTATATAACAGATTCACATCTTCAAAAGTGTGTTTCAATTCCAAATCGCCAAAATATGTGGTTTGCTTCCCTACCTGAGTGGCAGATATTGCCAACTTCATACTAGGAACCAAAAAATGTACTGTTGACATTTCCGACAAGCAAAGAACCTTATAGTTGTACTTTAAGTGGAGTCACATCCAACTCTCATATCTAATGCAAGATTGTACATTTTTACGATGTTGTGTTTGTTCCATGCCATGCATGTATTGCCCCAAACTAATTTATAAGTTGTTGTCACTTTTTAACGAATCGGATGTTGCTGACCCAGAGTAAACTCTGAAGTATCTACATCCAATAACAGGCAACACAGAGAGTGTGCACAGTTCAGGACCTTCTTCAGTTGGGTCCTACAGGGACTTATCAAAAGTGCAGGCCGCTCCAGGGTGTATTGATTCCAGAGAGGTTGGAAGTTGGACGCAGAATGTGAAATGAGCAGGTCTCTGGTAGTGGGGAGTCGGCCAATTATCATACCAGATCACTCTAAAGGGGGAAGGACAGTACATGAACTTTCCATTCAAACACATGGTGAAGCCATGAAAAACAATCACTTCAAAACACATAGATGCAGTGCACATGGAAGCAATACCCTGTTTGGCATGCGCAGCGCATGTACAATGTGCTTGGCGTAACTTATTTCAAAACCCAGGTGGCGCTGTATGCTACCTAGATTTTGAGCCTGAAAAGCTGAGAACAATTTCTCGAATGAAGAAATAATTTGGGTTGAGGAAGCTCGAGCTCACACACACACGCTACATTTTCAACTGAAATATATACAGTCAAACCTGCCCAAGGCGACCACCCGGCGGACCGAGCAAAAACGGTCGCGATGGACAGGTGGTCGCCATGAAGAGGATTCTACTAACATGTTTCCAGTTCGAGGTTTTCAAATACAGTACGTAAATGTATGGAAAATTATGTGAATTTAGACAGCATGACCCCCACCAGGTTCAATTCTGATTGACAGGAAGATCCTAAAAAAATTGCATTTTCCGTTATCGATGTAATGATTGTATACCGCTACATCGTGTACAAATTTTCGTCATAATTTTTACTACAAAACAATGGTTGCCTCGATGATGTCGCAGCGCCCTCCCGCATTCACATGTTACATTAAATAGTACACACACACACGCACATCATCGAAGTTTTAAGGACTAAGACAGATCCCTAGAAAACGCCTGCTGGTCCCAGCCTTTTTTGGGGCGCCGACCTCTGGATGAAAAGGTCAAAAAGTTTTCGATCTGACAACTAAAGATGAAAACAGAACGGTGTAATTTCGTCGCGCCGCGCCGCCATTAGCTCTGTGCGACCGCATCGAAAGGTAAGTCAGTGCAGCAGAACGCACAGCGTCCAAGAAAAGTTTGTGAGATTCATGGGAATAAAAAGAAAATAAGAATTTTAATTTTCACCAATAACTAGAGTATTCGTAAATGTTCATACACAAAAGCATCGTGTTTTAGAAAAGTCAGCGCTACGCCAAATCCGGGCCGCCCCAAATCCAAGATGGCGTCGGGACCAAGGAACAACATTTCTCGCCCGATGTTTTGCCCATCGCGAAGTCATTTTTCGGCGGAATTTAGCAATACATAGACACATTTTTGTTGAAAATGCAAGAAATAGATAGTAATTTCTGTGAAATCTGCCTTTTGACATCATGCACTACGTATTCGTTTTGAAAATTGAGTTTAAACGGAACTGAGTTTGCGTTAAACTATAAGATTACGATAGGCACAACAACATCACAAACATTTGTCTTTACAATGTTTATAGGGGGAACGTTTTATTAAAACACTTCATGGAGGAATCGATGCTATAACATTGCTATTCCATATATTTTTTTCCTTATTTTTGTCCTTTACAGTCTTGAAAACATTTCCTTGAAATCCGACAGCAAAATGATCTGATGTCATCACACGCTTAAAAATTAGGCGGCCGCCATGGGCAGGGATTGTGCTCTGTGCGGTCCCAATTCGTGGCGGTCGCGGTCGCGTTGGACGGGTGGTCGCCATGGGCAGGCAGCTTAATGCTTGTGCCTATGGGGAAAATTTTCGGGACCGAGAAAAAGCGGTCGCCATGGCCAGGTGGTCGCGTTGAAAAGGTGGTCGCCTAGGCAGGTTTGACTGTAGTCAAATAGTACACACACACACACACACACACACACACACACACACACACACATCTAAGTAAGGCCAAAGGAAAAACCCCAGCCTTCTTTTGGGCGCCGACCGCTGGAAAGGGGCATCACGTTTTTGATCTGACAACTGAATGATGAAAACTTAACGTTGTGATATTGCTGGCACAGCTACGACCACATTGAAGGCTAAGAGACTGAGTGCAGGAGAACGTACCGCGTCAGCGATCACAAGCAAGCAAGTTGCGCTCAATAAAGGTTTGTAAGATTTATACAAGAAATGAGAAATAAAAAGAAAACATGAGTCTTAATTTTCGTCAATAACGGGAGTATTCTCAATGCTCATATACAGAAGCGTTGTGTTTGATAGAAACGTCAATTTGGTACGTCTATCACCCGAAACTAAGATCGTCTCGATTCCCAACAACATGTCTTGCTGATATGTTTTGCCTGCGAAGTCACTTTTCGGCAGTATGTAGAAAGACACAGACAAATTTTTGATAAATATACAAGTGATGGATAGTAATTTCTGTGAAATCTGACTTTTTAACGCTACATTGTATGCACCACATAATTGGTTTACCAGAAGCTTGTGCTAATACTGTGCAAGATTACGATGGGCACAACAACGTCGTTAAGTATTTTGTTTAATTCAGTATAGATTAAAAATCTTTTCATTTACAAAGTTTACAGCATAAACGTTTTATCAAAACACTTTCTGGATGAATCAATGCTATTCCATCGATTTTTGTCCGTCAATGTCTTAAAAAGTTTTCAATCACAGGCAGGAAAATCCAATGTCACAACATGCTTCAAAATGAGGCGGTCATCATGGGCAGGGATTGGGCTCTGTACGGTCCCAATTTGTGGCGGTCCCGGCCGAGTCGGACACCTTGAGCAGGCCGCTAAATGCTTGAGCCTATGGGGAAAATTTTCAGGACCGAGAAAAAGACCAGTCACCATGGCCAAGTGGCCGGATTGAAGAGGTGGTCTGGGTAGGTTTGACTGTACAATTGTCATGTACTTCAAAAAGATTAAATTGACACCAGGATTTCACCCCTTATCTCAATAGGTCAGTCCAGCCAATGAAAAAGCAGGGCCATCCCATGTCACAAAAGTCACAAATTTTAGCCAGATGTAAACAACAAAATTCTTCTGTCCTCCCTAGCAGAAAACAGGACCTTTTTGAGCAAAATTTGTCCGAGGACAAACATTCTTTAAAAAACAGAAGTCTAAAATTCAATGAAAGGGTATGCATGTGGGTTCCACTGCGCAACTCAATCACTGATCACTCCCCTACTACCTTACAGTCATCACTGGACACCTATTTCAACAGATGGTGTATATACATACACATACCCGTCAGGGAAGCTGCAGACACGCCAGCTGTCTATGTCTGTCTTCAGCTGCGCTCAAGTCTCCACCTGCAAGTGGAAAGGTTATGAAAAATTAGATCTTCCACAATATCGAACATACATCTACTGATACAAGTACAAAATGTAGGTTTGAATGCTTTGTGTTTCATATCACCATTGGTTAAAAACTATCTGACAGTCATTATCCACGACCAGCTAATCAGACCATATAATTTCACAAACTATAGAAGAGTCCTAAATCTAACACTGAAAGAATCAGCATAATTTCCACAGAATGTGTTTCACAGGGATAGATTACAATGCTAAAAATACCTACATGTACATATCACCACGCAATGCTGATGAATTGCCCATCCTGTTGACTAGAAAAGTGAGCGGGCGAACGAACGAAGCTCAACTTATATACCACACATTAAATGTTACCCAATCGATACATATTTCCTGCTTGACTGACAACACAGCACGCAGCCATTGTGACTGGCTGAAAATAAATGAATTCATCAGTCTGGTCGGAATAAATCTTTTGGCTGCACGACTGGACGTCCTGTATTAATTACCACAATATATCACACCTCAGTGCCGGTGCCCTTTGCAGTCAAAAAGTTGGCTCATATCTATAGTGACTGTTGATCAATGGGTTTGTCTTGCATGGTTGCTGGTAATGTATTGATCACCTCCATAGATCAACCCACACCCAGTCTTCCTTTCTTATCTCATAATGCATTGTATTATGAATACATTCAGTATTGAGATGGAGAAGTTTAAGAAGTCGAATATATCAATGTCTAGAGAGAAAGCTCTTTGGAACACATCGTCTGGAAGACTCAAGTGCATTGTACAGGTATTTTGTTCTTCACAAGAGCTAACAAGAGTTACACCTCCTCAAGTTCCTTGTTTGTCTTTTTTAAAGGTAGTTTTGATTAAGATTACATGTGTCCATTCTTCGCTTCCTGTCACTCTATGGTGAATGTGGCTAAAATCGCCCGTGCCAACTTTAACATCATATACATGTAACTGCTGGACGATGTGTGTTAGGACTGCCACACTTGGTGACTTTTCCTAATATTAAGTTGGCAACAATTCTATAATAATAGTATGGCAACAGATTTCTTACAAGCATATATTTCAAAATTCACTAGTATTTGGTTTAACAATGAGGTTTCAAGGTTTTCTTGCTCAACCACACTTGTTCTCCTACATTGTTAACATCATATATAATTTAATGTAACTTTCATGATTTATCATTCATAAATTATGCTAATTTGATGATGTCATCGGTCAAAAACCAAGATGGCCGACAACATAATTAGTTTAGGTGTAAACAGACTCGTCCCCATTCAAATTTGTCATTATGGGTATGTTTTCAACAGAAATCATTGAATTTAGGATAGCTAAATACATATGACGTCATTTTGATGTCAATGTGGTTACCATTAACAACAGAAGTCTTGGCAAAGTTGGATATCACCATGATATCCTTTTTTATAAATCATTGGCTAATATATCTAGGCATTACGGGAATTCCGTATATAGACGGTTTTAGCCCATAAAATAACATCAATGACATCATAATTACACCATATTATGTCATAACGAATGCCTGGTCTAGATAGGGTTAATGCCATCAAGTAAATGCAACCCTCTTAGTCTTATCACTAACTTCTATGCTGGGATTCATTCTAGAACAGGAATAGAATGAGTTACAGGTGATAGATAATGACACTTCAGGGTGGTTGGACCTGCTATAGCTACATAAAAGCTGATCTAAGATGCGTAGATGGCAATAAAACATGCTTTACAGGAGTGGATGTGTGCAAGGAACGAGCTGATGAATATGCACGGCACTGGCCCTGCTTGTCTTCAAAAGACTGTAGGCTCCTAGAAACTTTTAACTGCTGCTCAATAGTACAGTGAAGTTATAGTTATAGGCAGAACCTAATATAGAATCCCTTTGTTACTTTTCCCCATATTGATGTTGGCAGATAGCCTAATGAAGCCAGCATGAAAGGTGCTGTTTGATGTTAGCAAGGTCACATTACACTCAGAATGAACGTTTCCAAAATGCTTCCTGAAATCCCTGAAGTACTACTGCAGCTGCAGGCGTGCAGCCTTCCCTTATAACCAACTTTAATGAACACAGAGCTGCAGCCCTGTAAAGGCAGAACATATTGATTGGGAGAAATAAAGAATTCAATGAAAGCAATTGGGGCTTATAGGCTATTAGTCAAAATAGCAATGTGGCCATTACGGGTGGGTATAAAAAGGTGAGCTGTCGGGAGGTTGTGGCCTTAGCAGTCTGCCGACTAATGAGAAAGTCTTTTATGATGAAAATATCTTTAATCTCAAGATGTTTACGACAGGAAGAGGGAGGGCATAAAATGTGATGAAGCCTAGGTTTGGAGCCTCGAAGGTCAAGTTTTACAGCTTTTCATGGACATCTACATTTTCAATATTGCTTAAATGATATGAGATTAAGTTTGTCTCCTGGCATATATAGACACAGATGCAGAAAGAGACACCGGGTGAAACAAAGAATTATGCAGCCAAACGTTGTACATTATCTACTCAAAGAGAGAGCTAGATACATCATCCTAAAATAACATCATGACTATGACACTAGAATCTGATTAAGTTCATTATTTTTTAAACACTATGACATTATTATGATCTATTGGGCAATTAAACCTTTGTTTATTGAATTCCCTTCCGGAAAAGTCAAAAGGACACCATAGATATTTTCTAACCTGACAAAAGAGGATGATAAGATTCCTGCATAGAATTACATACAGCTTAAGTCCAAGATGGCTGGAGTGACGTGTACCAGTATGATTAAGTTTTATGACACTATAACCAAGGTCTGGCAAGTGTTTTATAAATCAACTGTTGTTTGTTTGTTTGCATACACAATAAACCATCTAAAGGTATAACAAACTATGATGCAAAACTTTCTTCCAACACTATAGTATACACAGGATCAAATTTTGGACGACCATTGTCCCCTTCTGCACGATCAATTCTGACAAATCACTTCCGATTATAAACTCAGGAGAGTTACAGACATGTGACCTTATTGGCACGTGCCTTTACGGATATGTGACGTCAGTAAATTGGTCAAACATGGCAGGAAGTTTATAACGTCCACCGTCTCTGTTGAGAAATGACTGGAGTGCCCTGATGTATATGTATATGGCCTCCTTTATACCTCTAACAATGTCCTGTTCAGTGTCCAGTATTCTGACTTTGTCTAGTGAAATAGCATGGTCCAGGGATTCAATCTGGATGTGTTGAAAGACTTCCCATGACAGGGAGCTGGGATGTTTGTGTTAAAGGAATCTAGTTCTCAATGAGTCTTCTGTTTCATTCATGTAGAATTCTTCGCAAGTCACTGGACACTGAAAAGGACTACTTTATGAGAGGTATAAAGGAGACCATATACGTCAGGGCACTCCAGCCATCACTCAACAGAGAGGGTTATAAACTTCCTGGCATCACTGTCGTCACGTATCCACGAAGGCAAGTGACAATAAGGTCACGTGTCTGTAACTCTCGCGGGTATACATTCGGGAGTGATTGGTCATTATTGATCCTGAAGAAGGCGACAGTGGTCGTCTAAAATTTGATCCTGTGTATACCATAGCGTTGGAAGAAAGTTTAGCATTGTATTATGATTACTACTGACACAGATGAGCTTCCATGATAGCATAACAAACAAGTTTTGCATGTTGAGTATAAGCTGCATAAGATAGACCGATAGGTTTGATTTATTCACACCGGTAAGGTCCCTTACTACCGTATTTTCTCGGTTAAAGTACGCACTTTTAAAACTTTTTAAAATCCGAAAAGTGCCTCCGGCCATCGTCAAAGCGGGGTTGCGTAATCTATTTGAGGTCACTGTCCGGACAAATTCGGAGCAGAACCTCAAACCAGCCGGAACACGGATGCGGGTAGCTTCGAGTTACACCGATTCATCCATAAAACATTTAGATAAGAATGTTGACGCATAAGAATAAAATTGAACTTCAATAAACGACAGGGTTTCGTTTGTGTATTATTGACATTAACACGAAAAATAGATACGTTCCGAACTACACTACAAGTCATCGTACTAATGGCACCTGGCGCACGGAGTCGTGCCGCAAGGATGTTTGGACCCAGCCGATCCCAGTGCCCAAGAAATCCCGAAAAGATTCACCGGTACCGTGAGTTTACCATCAAGTGGAAGAAGATTTACGAACGGTAAGATTTAAGATGTACGCAAATTTAGTTGATGTTTAGCTTATTTAAAATTATTTGTTCAAACCTTATACCACCGTTAAATGTCACAGAGTGCGAAGCTATGTACCCTCTGTATAGCGTCCTAGATATTTTTAATATATTTCCAAGAGTACAGAGGGCACCGCTGTAATCGACGAAGATTGTTGAAGTGACACGGAAGCTACACCAGCACAACAAGTCCCGCCAACTAGCGTTCAATCCTGGCCACAATATCCACACCTTGTTTCCAATATCGAATCCCTTGTGTGAAGAAATAGCGTCGAATATGATTTTTAAAATCCTCCGGTTACTAGTTGTATCGTGGCATTAAAATTCTTGCAACAGTTCACACAAATATCGCTTATCTATCATAAAAAAAAACTTGCAACGGCAAGTTGTGACGGCTTCTGGAAAAACAACACGTTGATCACGCCCTCAACACAGAACAGAGGCGCCCGTCGTCCATCATTATATTAGCAACCGCCAGTCCATAGCAACCGTCTGCCAGCCTGGCGCTGTCACTGGCTCTTTTGATGCGCGTGATGTTTACATAAATTTACCATATTCAGATGGCCGAGCTAGGCTTGAATCACGTATGTGATTGTACATGTCAATGTCAGCAGGTAAACAAAAACCGTCCGAAACTAGCCGCTCGCTACTCTTTATACAGTTTACTGAGCGTTCCCGCAGCGCTGCTAGAGCACCTGGTAATGTTTGGCAGGTCGCAAAAAGCGGCTCCTCTTTACTTTTACAAAACATGCGCAGTCCCACGTAATACATCAGTCGTTTCCAATTTGCTTTGTATTGAGAAAATACGCCGGCCTCGCAACCCTGAAATTCACACTCAGGCCGTACGTTTTCTCCGTTACTTTCACAAACTAACTGGAGTATTTCAACAAACCACATGTTTTTATATATCGTGCGTGTAAATTTCAAGGAAATTTTTAACACTATATCTTATTATTACATATTGTTTTTTACAATTTCAGGCAGAAAATAATGTTATATCGTATCTCCTTCATGTAGCTCATGTATTTCAATGACTACGGAATAGCACGCGCACTACGAAAAGTGAAAGTTTTATACAATTCGAAATAATGTAACAAACTTTCTAAAAAAAATTACTATCTTCACCCTGTGGGAAAAGCGAGCACTGAGTAGCAGCTCAAGTCGGACAACATGTTACAAAATGTAAGAAAGCCGGGGATGGCAACATGTGCGTTTTGAACATTTGAAAAGTGGGGCGTTGCTTCTCCGCCCACCGCGCGGGCGGAAGATTGCTGGATGGATGTCTCACGAAACTTGATGCGTATCTCATTGCCTGTTAACTGTGATTAACGACTTAAATGTATGTTAAAACAATAATTTGTGGTAGGAACTGCCTTCAAGACATATACTGGTCAGGACATTTCAACTGTGGCGTCGGCCCGGACAAGGGGTGTGTACTTTATTCGGGTTTTTGTATTTTACGTTTCAGAGACGCAAATTTGTCAAGAACTTTCCCGGAATCGGGGGTGCATACTTTAATCGAGAAAATAAGGTAAGTGTGGCGGGTTCTTTAAACTGCTTGTGGTTTGGCTTTCCTCAAACAATGTGACTCCTACATCGGCTACTTATAGCGGTGAGAAGCAGTACTCCAGTCAGAAGCTCTGAAGAAGGTGTCTGACAGACACCGAAACGTCAGCAGGTGAGAATTACCGGTTGTGTAAAAAGAATCTCCAATACTCAATGTGACTCCAGCTTTACGTCCCATCTGGGAAGACATCTCTATCCGAAGCTACTACTGCACTAGGTACTTATTTTCACCTGAGGAGTGAGAAAATTGGTTGAAAGTGGTACATATTAGGGTATAGCATTTGAACCAAGACCCTCTAGATTCTAAGTCAACTCTGCCAGCAAAGTTGAATACAAGTATTACAAATGCACTTTGAAACTGAATCTTATCTACTTGACATTCCACTGGCACACACAAGAACTTGTCTCAGTACAGGCTTAGCAAGATACCTGCCCAAAGATATAATCAAAATACATGCATCCAAGTCACATGTACATGACACTGGTACGTGCCTATCAACATAATCAAGTCCCTCTCTTCAGGGGAAAGTAAATGAGGGGCAATTTCAGCCCTAATACCAAGTATCTGGGCTGTAACACATCAGGTGATACATCAAAGTCATCCACATGTTCCTACCATGGAACAGGCACCACTTTCGAGGCACCACTTTTACTTTTCAGGGTACCCAATCAAGGCAGACAGGAGTTCAAGAGTGTAACTGAAACAGTATGATCAGTAAGTCTAGCTACATGCTAGACACATATCCAAGGGAAATATGTCCCTGGCACATAATCATCATCATGTAAAATAGTCAACTCTCCAGAGAAGTTAAATAAATAAAAGATATCTTTAGCCAACATTTTGGTCTAGAGATTATGCCTGTCAGTGGCATCATATACATACACTAATTATGATAATACCATATTTCTCGAATAAAGTATGCACTTTTTAAACATTTCAAAATCCTTAAGGCATCACATTTGTCATTGCCAAAGTTGGGGTACGTACTTCATTTGAGGTTACCGCCAAGATAAATTGGAAGAGGTCCTCAAACCCTCGCTGAAACAAGCCAAGAACCCAGCTGTGGTGCAACAATGCATGGCTCAATACCTGACAATTCGAGAAATTTCTAACTTGTCATAGGCAATTCTCAAGTTTGCAGAGACAATGCTGGCAGGGTAAACAAAAAGAGAATCTTTTATGAATCTAAACAATGGCATTCTGTGAAGTCCCTGATTTAAGCAAATTTACCTGGAGAAGAGAAGCCTCTGGCCCACCACGAGTTTGAATTTATCTGGTCCAAAATGTGCTCAAAATCAGTGGAGAAGGGGTGCATACTTTATTTGAGGTTTTTCACTTTACGTTTCAGCTCTGCAAATTTGTCTGCAATTAGCCGAGAATCAGTGGTGCATACTTGAAAACTTTCAATTAAATGGAGTGCGTACTTTAATCGAGAAAGTATGGTATACTTAAAGCAGTCAGACAGTGCATTAGTATCCATCATCATTCCTAGATACCCAACAAATGTACCAACAAGTGTAGAATGAAGAAATGAGGCTGAAACTCACAACTTTAGAAAGAGGTCCATTTCAGTTGAGTTAACTGGTTCTCCAAGAAAGGACTTAATATGTACTATGTATTACACAGTTTTACATGTAAACACGTAATTATGTTTCCTTCTGATACGTTAATATCCAGATGGCTCTAAGTCTAACTTCCAAGTGCTTCAAGTCATTTACCACTATAAAATTGTATCACTTCTTCATTGATTATGAGGATGCTAACTAAAATATAACCTTCTGCCAGAGTGAGTGGAGAAGGTAATGACCAAAGCTACACTGCTGAATGTTACATCTATCTAGCTGTTGGTATTCTAAAAATTCTCAAAAGCTGCCTTTGTGCAAAGGTCTGCATATATAGACTATAGGTTTTACTTTTAGTAAAATATCATTTGGCCAATTTATTCATCGCAACAAAACCAGACACTTGAGAGTAGAAAAACACAAGAACCCAAGAAAGAAAAGCCATCATTTTTTGCCTAGTCTTGCAGAGAAACAACACATCAGTGGACAAGATATATCACAGGCTTCAATTCCTAGTACACTTGGAAGGAAGTTGTAACCCCTTACCAAGAGTTACTGTCAGAAGTTGACACCCCAAGGACAAATCGTGTTCACTTGTCATTCTAGCCAATTGGTCATGACAATGGACCAGTCATCCAGGCTACAGGTGCAAGCTTACATAAGTCATGGACTGTGTACAGTATAGGCAGTTCCAAAAAACTTACAATACCGACCACTTATTTTAGAGTGACTTGTCCAATGGAGTAAAGTCAAAACGGAGCAGATTTATGCATTCCAACCTAAAGAAAAATTAAGCTGATTATGTCATTGAGTGCCGAAGAGTAAAGAAGTATTGGTAACCTGATTTATGGTTAACTTTGTACCAGTTACTCACTGAGATCTGTACTCATGTCTCATCCCAAACATACTGTATTATGTACTTCTTAACAGGATCAGATAGAAGTTTAGGTGTGTGCGTGCGTGAGTATGCGTGTATATGTGAGTATGTGTGTGTGTGTGTATGTGAGATTGTACTTCACACATTGTGCTCACCAAATACAGCCGAGCTACCACTGAATACGGTCGCCTTGAGTACACATGTAGAACACTGAGGCAGTAGGAGATAACACAAGTGATCAGTGCACCTACATTAAAGTCTCATTCATGAGTTTTTTCGCCCCATAGGCTTACATGTTATAAAACGTGTCTTACATGGGCGCGTTCGTAATGAAGCTATAGGAAATGCACCAAGGTCATTCATTCTCTGTTGAGCTCATCTACCCTAGATCATTTGAAAAAATTGCCAACTACCAGTTGGCATACAATACCTTTTTATTGCAATTACAAACGGCACTTGGCTATACCCCCTAAATAGGCACTTTCCAGCTGAAAGTTATCGACCGAATTACCACCAATGTCCAGCTGTGGACGTCCGACCTCGCGCGCGCCTGCCGAACTTTACCTGTTAATTTCTTCCGTTACAAACAAGCTTTCATCTGTTTGACGCTTGATATCAGCTGGGCTAGCTAAAAGGAATTTTTAAACCGATATAGACACACGTACATGCAGCCGTTCATTTTTGGGGCAACGGACTCTTTTAGGGTACCCACTCGGAGTAATACAGGAATGAGACCTTAACATGAGTTCTGCACCCAGGTACAAATTGTTTGGCCTGGGCTGAGATTAGAGTGGGCAGTGCTCTAGACAAGTTAACTACAAAAACTCCAACCTGTCTAACAGTGACCCCACTGGCTATACATGTTTAAGTATAACCCTGCAGAGTCAGTCAAACCCACTGGGGTTAGTTTGAGATAATTACATTTCACTCCTTTGGAATTAAGAAGGAGGGTGACACCATTCTGTTTTGACACTGATGTAATACTGGAAATGCATCAATACAATGAAAAGTTGGAGGCAATGACAATGAAACATGCATGAGTTCTACAGTCATTTAACCCTTAAGCTGCCAGTCCCGGTTTTATCAGGGATACAGAAACATGTCTTGTGTGCTGCACCCGGTTATAGCCAGGATAAGGTATTCTCCAGAAGAAAACAGCTTTGCGCGCGTGTAGCGCTCGAAGCCCGGAAGTTAGGGGTTAGGGCTCCGCGGGTTTCGTGAGGAAGGTCAAGGGTCAAACATTTTTTTTATTTCAACTTTTCCTGTAACAGCCATCACTAGGAAAATTTCACATCAATCTTTTCAGAATAGCAATTTGATGCTTAATTTCATGCCTTATAGTTTCATTCAAAGAAAAAGAAAAGTACTTTGTTCCCTTCTATCTCTCCCCATATGCCCCTCCCTCCATGGTAACAACAATGTCATATAATAATGGTCTAACATATATTACTAATGATCAAGAAGTACATTGTCCATAATTCCCAATGACTGACACATGATAAACTATAAAGCTTATATATCATAGACTCCTGTTATCTTGAAGTCAGTCTGGGAGCTTCTCAATTTTCCCTCTGCAGACTGTTAAGCCCTTTCTCATCACTCCGTAGGGACGTCCATTGCCAAGTTCAATTATTTGGATACCATGGCAGAGATATCCCAGAAACAGCCCATTAAGCCTCTACCCTAGTCCATGTGACCTTCCGATCACCCATTCAACTGCAGTATCTTACACCTGATCAGATGGTAACGAAGATGTTCAATACAGCATGGAAATCAGACCACAACTGGATCATAGATGCCCATGCTGGGACATATTTTCTAACTATTCTGGTACTTGAATTGTATATCACAGTCAAACAAGCATTATTATAACTTATAACAAAACAAGTTTTTTTCTTGAGAAAAACACACAGACACAGTCCAAGAGTAATGTGACCAAAATGCATTGGTTTTACTTTAAAACCAAATATGAAAATTCAAATAGTCTGCACACTACATATCAATGGTTGTAGTGTTAGAAAAAAATGGAAGTTTCATTAATTAGATTATGTGTATCTCTACATAAAGCTGGATAGAGTCATGGATTCCATTCCTAATGTCCACACCAGAAACAAAGGCTTGTTAAATGACTAGGAAGAGGCAAGAGCTGTGACTTCAAATGAAACAATCCCATCAAAAAAATCAATAGCTTTATCTTGAAGCTGACAGTGTCTGGCTGATACAGAAAGCAAATGGCCAAAAATGGTCATATGTCTTCACTAGGGGGATTTCAGGCATTAGAGGATTTCTGGGAGTGGTCAGTGACTTTAGTAACAAGTTTTGTGAGGGGTGATGACATGGGGTTTAAGCCGTTCATGGCCCAGTTGGCAGGTAATAAGGACCCTGTTTTCGCTGTGGCCTCTTTGCCCACGTTCTGGTAGTAGTCAATTCGGTTGGGGATGAGTTAGCAGAGATTTATCTACAACCTTGGGGTGAGTTATGGGTAGGTTGGAAACTAGTTGGGAATAAGTCAGCAGTGGTTACATTTTTTTTAACCAGGCGAACACTTGCAGACCGTGTGGAACACCAGCCGAACACCAGCCAACCCATTCCAGACCCTCCGTCTAGAGTCGAATTTTTAAAACATCCGGCTGGCGCAGCCGAACACCAGCCGACTCAGCCGAACACAAGCCGACCACAGCTGACCTAGCTGCCGAATCACTCCTAACCATGGTCGGGCCATGTTCGGCTATGTACTAACCGGGGCTTACACTGACAGAATTGTTTCAACCATGAATTTTTGAAAAATACCCCGAAAACCTCCTTTTTCCTCCTCTAAGACTACTAGTATCTTTTTCTCTTCATCTTAATGCAAATAGGAACACAGGCTGTTATAAAACTGGCACCCTATTGAACATAATATACTCCCGCCATGCTGTTTCACATCTCCCTCATGGCTAATAAAAGCTGACAGACCTTCAGACCCATTCTATCATCTTGATAATTTCATTGCACCAATTACTTGCCCCTATATTGAACTTGAATACCTTATCCAGAAACAAGATTCAATTTTAAACACACGTAGACGGGCATCTGGCAACATTTCATATCCGGATAAACAGTAATCTAGACAGCAATAGTGTATCAAATATGCAAAATACAATTATGTGGATTAATCTGGGCTCACTCCAAGGACTTTGGCAGTCTATTGAATAATGGCCTTCCACAGGGACTGGGGACATCAAATATGTACCAACCTATTATGCCACATCTATCCCAAAACTTCCGTAGCTTACAGACACTTCCGGAAATGCCGCCCAACTAATAGAATAACAAAGCAACAAGGTAATAATTTGACTCATGGTACAAGACAGCACATTGGATAACTTCATTGCATGCCTTTGACCTTGCAAACTGATGGCAACAGTGAAAGTTGACAGAATTGGCTGTGATAACTCATACTTAGTGTGGACTAGCCATCTCCTCAGCAACAAAGGTTCAAACAAACAAACAAACAAACCACTTGCTGAAACTTGAGTTCCACGACCCCATATCTTGCCCAAGAAACAATGGCGTTAATGGTAAACGGTTCAGGATTTCACAATCCTTTGCAGTTTGCAACAAAAGTTGCTATATTTTCTGTTACATCATTATAGCTTCTTTTCTCCAGTCATCTGAAACTTAACTCTGGAGACACCACACAACACTTTCCAATAAAGGTCATGGCAGCCTGAAATTTCCTGTAATCTTGGGGCTGCCAGCCAAAGGTACCCTGACAAATTACAACTGCAAACCCCTAGGGTGTAGGAGGTGTAAGAGGGCACCTTCCATCTCAAGGAAGATTGTTTCTTACCTGAGAATGTCAGCGTAACAAATCCAAGAATCTCCTAGGTAGAGACCTATAATGCCTTTTTGCACAGTCAAGTAAAGATGTCAAAGGTTACTTTAGTCATGGTAGGATGATTCTTCAGCAGGATTAACTGGGGGTTATGGGGGACCAATGAAGTTCAATAAGCCCTCCTAACCAGCTTCCTGATTTACACATCTCTCATTCATACATACATGTACATCTGTAACTTGGTCTTATCAATGGCATTTATGATACTGTATTGAAATTCAGTGAACTACATTTCATTTGTCTCCCTTTCATATAGAATTAAGTATTCAGAATCAGATCCTGCCACTACCCAGTAGTACTAGAGAAAAATTGTTAAATAAAAGCTACTGTAAATTCATTTAAGTTTGCGATGATTTAATTTTGCTGTGAGGAGAAAACAGTGTTCGCAGTGGTTTTGAGTTCGCAACAGCACTACCTATAGTCACATACTGCTGCAGTAATGGAAACAGCCAGTCCGAAACCACCTTCTGGTACCAGCAACTTGGCGAAGGTGTTACAGACGGACAGAACAGTTGTTTTCATCAGTGCTGGTGTGATCAACTGTTACTGATCTAACCGTATGTACCCGAGGAATGAATAAAGACTTTAACTTGGCTTGAAATTGTTAATAAATATGTTCAATGCTCAAAGATCGGGTCTGTGTTCATTAACGCCTTGTACCTTATTTGTGTGTCTTTACCATAACAGGTGTCTCCAACTCCCAAAAAGGTTTTGAATCCCTTGGGATTCAGCCCTTTTATTCCCAGGGGACCTTAAATTCAAACCAAAAATTCAGGAAACTTCAACAGATGTAAAATCCTATCATGGGGTAACATTTTTCTGACTGAGAATTATGTAGTGCACATTTTCTGCTACATTTCATGAACTTTATTTTTTCACGCATAAATTTCTCACGCGCACAAATGCCCCAACCCATTAACTGTTATTATCACATAGCCAGATGGCGTCGACCAATCAGACGCCTCCATTCCCTATGTGTTATGACGCCATAAACACCTGTTCACCCGTCCCATTATGTAGATTGGGAGGTTATCTTTTTGTTAACATTCGTATAATGTTTATTTGTTCCCAAAAATGTTAACTATCTTAGAATAAATCAAATCTTTTGTAAGCATATGACAAAATAGAATAAAACATTTCAATACAAGTCAAATCTAAACGGGCGGAAAGAAAACAGTATTCACCCCTAACTGTAAGTGGAGTCGCCCACAGCATTGACCAATCAGAAGGACACCCAGTAGGGAGGAATGATGATAATAGATATTAGAATAGATTTGAAAAAGATTTGACATGGCAAGATTGCAATGTTGCTAAATATTATCGGTGGACATTTTGGTTTTCGAAATGAAATCTATCATCTTCTGTACAAAAAGGACAAATGTAAATTCTGAAATGCATATAAGGGATCTATGCGCCATACAGGAATACCTACTCTTATATGGGTCAGTTTGGATAGGCTATATGTTAATGATCCGCCTATTCCTCGGTGTCTATGTTGTCATAACGCCTGGTCATATGCTATAACCACCAAATAGCACATGGCCAGGCGTTATGACACCATATACACCTCGGGGCGGGTCAACACAAGTAGTTGGCAGCCCACAGACTAACCAAATCAAAACAGATACCATAACATCACAGTACATGTTATGATTAATACCAGCACTGCCTGTAATCAAGCTAAGTCTGCCATGTATAAAAACCTCATAAATCCAATATTGTCTGTGTATCTCTTTTTGAACCAGGCGATGAGATAAGTTTTCCTGACTAGGCCACCCTAACTCTGAGGAATGATCTCTGCCGTGCTTCTTGACAGGGTCAGGCTTTATCACTCTCAGGCCACCCATCCCCAGCTGCCAACTGGATTAAATCCCCTCAAACAGACAATACGTTTTGTGTAACAAACAGCCCAGACCCCCAGTAGCTTTCAATCTACCCCTGAGAGAGGGCTACATTAAAGACAAGGGATGGCCTCCTGGCAAGGCCTTGGTCACTCTTTCAAACTTGGCACCCCATCATAATTACTGTAGAATCAAAACCTGATACAACAAACACAGGATGTCAGAGACCAAAAGCCTGCCACGGTGCCACCTGTGAGACCAGGTAACAGAGCAGATGATCATCCTTCCTCTTTGTACAAAGGGAACAAGAAGAGGAACAGATACCGGATAGACAGAGAAACAAAGCTTGGCACCTAGGTCAAAATAAAACACAGAACAGTCAAGAATGTCAATCTTTTGTGCATCATTGGGGTCTTCTACTGTCACTTCATATGTAATCGTATGAACTTTTACTTGTTTTCAGGAATAGCAAAGGTTTGCGTATTTGCAACTTAATAAATTCTGTAAAGATTTTAAATCATAAAAAATGCAACTGTAAATATATTCTACTCCCAAGTTTGCCACTCCCAGATCTAAAGCTGGAAATTTTCAAACATTTGCTGGACAGGAAGCTAATGTTTGTTACACCCGAACAGACCCTTTACTCAGCATACCTGGGCATTCAAGTTGATATCTTGTTTACGGTAAGACTTTGTTGCCATATGGACCCACCTTATATATCTGCACTGTTGTGGCATCAGAAATCAGGCACATGGCGCCAGCTAACGATATGTCAAGTGTTTGACGATTCCCACTGTGTTTGTATATGCTAACATTCCAAGCAAACATTCTCTGCAAAAATAACTCAAATACCCTAACTTCAAACCAACGCTATATTCAACAGCTAGTAGTTTTTATAGTTAACGTACATTCATAGACCACTTCCACACAAGTTGGGATGATTAGGAACATAAGACTTGTTTAGAGTTGGCCTATATAAAGGGAGGAGTGCTGAGTTGGTGGCACGGTCTACTTCACACCAAACAAAATCAGCAGCCCTGCCCCCAGGCGAGATGGGGTCAGGCTGTACAAAGGAATACCGGGTCATGGGCTGATCGGGTTCATGTGGATGGTATATACTCCGCTCTGAATGTCAACTTAACGTCCTTTTCTCCTCATATAAACTCTTCACTTCAAGCTACTCCGCTGTTGTCGCGCCTTATGAAATACGACAACAAACCGGCACTACCCTGGGCACAAACCGTACAGACAGTCTTACTCTCACTAGTCTTAGGAAAATCCGCTCAACTCTGTTCTCTCACCTCTGTTCTCGTAAGGTGGGATTTCTGGAAAACGAAACACCCCACCTCCCCTGCACTGATGTACCCTTTTAGTAGCCGAAGGACAGTGGGTTCTAGTTAAGTCAGAATTAGGCCTGATTCCCTGCATTCATGAGAAAATATACAAAGACTTTCCTGCGCCGTTGTGCCCGTGAGGATCCTGCGTGAAACGACAACAATGACCGCCACTTTCAGGGAGACTCCTTTGTCACTTAGGCCAAAACAACGGCTAGGAACTTTATAATACCTTATAACTGCACTGAGAAGCTATCCCCGGCCATATCGTGAGGAATAGAAGCCAGAATACAAACTGAAATGCAGCCCAACACACTGCCCCCCTCCCCCACGCAACACAGCCAACACCACAAAAATCACAACTGTGAAATCGGCAGCGAAATGCCCCAAAAACTTGTCATTCTAGCATCAACGTGGCTTCACACAACAAATCCACGACCATCAAATAATTCATAATCATAATCAGTGTAGCATCAAGCTGAGCGTTAGACAACACTTACCTCTAAACGACAGAAACAGCTCCAAACTCTACATCGACTGCCTTCAGTTTAGCTTAGAGCGCCGCCATATTTAAACGTGACGTCACGGGGACTTCCGCATTATTTATTCTAAATACTAACGTTACCTGGACCTCGACTTAGCCTGGTCAACATTCTCAATAAGCAATGGCCTTCTTCTGACAGCCTATCTTTCCAGCCGGCCTTTCTAATTATTGCATTCGTGAGTGAATTTATTGAAACCAACCCCGTAAAAATACCCCAATTTGTGCTGATGAACTGGACGGGCGGGCAGCACTCCCAGCACCGTAGAGATACCGGGGAGCTCACGGTAGTATGGTCACAGTTCCGGCTCTGATGGACGTCAGAGGTAGAAAGTCAGGGAAATCCCAACCTAGTAATACGTCTATCAGTGGATTTCCCCACGAACGGTGTTCACACTTCACAGTTCAGAGACCTTCAGAGACTGAAACAACGACGTCATTCCACCCATGTTTCATTGTTTGTCATAGGAAGACTTGAAAGTCGGTATTGAACGTTGAAACAGCTTTCCTTCCACGCCACAGTGCTTCTTCAGACTTTCTTGTTAACCTATGAGTAATGTGTGCCCAGAAGGGATTTTTTTTAAACGTGAAGTTATCTGACTCCGTCTTTACTAATGTGATGTCACGTGATTCATGTATACCGCGCCACAGTAAGCCGAAAAGAGACGGAAGTAACGGTGAGGAGGACACGAAACCAGAGTCAAGATCAGTCAGTACAAGTACAAGGATATAAACCTCCCTGGTCAATACTAAACGTTTCAATCCCTGAAGTGAAACAGAATGATCGTTGAATAGAATATCATTGAATGAATGAATGAATTGATGAAAGACCTTTATTGTATGTTTCTGCTCTTAAGAGCTAAGTACAAGTCAAGTGATAAAGCAGTGGGATACGAATAATAACAGCGATGTTAAAAACGTGATATTCTACTATATCTGAAGACTAATACTGTTATGTACAGGTTCAATTCTTTCTCTAATACAGCTTAATTGTTACACATGGCCAGAAGATAACGTTACTTGGACTAAAGCAAGTTTGTGTGTGTAACGTTACAGTATGGTTGCAAACTTCGTCTTTTTTTGGAAACGGACGAAGTTTGATGCGCGCGCTGTCATCCATATAAGTCTTTAAAGTCGTTTTGCTGTTTTTTTTTTGTATGAAAAATCAACAAAGATGGAACGGTCAGTCGGGTCAGATAATGGCTGAAATTGAGAAAGTCACCCATAGAAAGGAGAAATAGCTAACCACTAACCAGTATCGCCGGTCTCATTATTAACTAGAGTTCCACGACCTCATACCTTCGCCAAATGATTTTAACCTTTAAGACTGACGTATCTAGGAGTGTTTCTCATCAATCATAAATCATACCAGTTGATCGTCTTCACCTAAATAACAGAAGTTGTCCAAAGTATGAGCTTATCAAAGAAGGTTATGCTAACATTTATCATCAATTATGCAAATGGTGTCCTTATTAGCATAATTTGATTCAACGATGTTCACATTCACATAGCTTTCAAATGCCACAATGATGAAATTGACATCTTTTACCTGTATGTAATTATAGTAGTTTCTCATTAATTATGCAAATTGCGCCTACAATTGCATATTTTCTATCTATTAACATTCCTCTCTTCCTCAGTTACAAATGCCACATATTTGAATAATCATATCATGGAACACAGTGGGTTTTAAGAATTGTCTCATTAGTTATGCAAATTAGAATCTTATTTGCATAATTATATTCAATCATACAAAGCATCGCGTAATCTATCTACATACCAAAAATCATGACCATCCATCAAGCCCAGCTTGGGTTATAGTATTTTCTCATTAATTATGCAAATGAGGTCTTCTTTTGCATAGTTGATATCTATTAATATTTCTCTCCTCCTCAGTTACGTATGTCACATGTTTGAGAGTGCTGTCATGGAATTTGGCGGATGTATAAACTTTCCTCATTAATTATGCAAATAAGATACTGATTCACATAATAAGTATCTAATCATGTACATCATCACTCAAGCTTACCAAAATTCATGACCATCCATCAAGCCCTTCTTGAGTTATTCCCTTTCAAAGTCTGAAGCAAAACCTGCTCCTGCAGTTCCAAAAAAGCCGGTAGGGGGCCAAAACCTATACCACTTACTCTCTGTTCAAAGAGCTATCTACCACTCAAAAATCAGGACCATAGCATGTCCAGAACACGAGATATCAAAACAGGAAGTTTTTTTTTTTCAACCTTTATCTAACCTTGAAAGTATGCAAGTTCTGCTGCAATTCCGTAACAAGCCGCTAGGGGACCCAAAATCTAATCATTTCCAAGTCTCATCAAGACCTACCCACCTATCAAATATCAACACAATCCATCCAAGCCTTCTCGAGTTATGCTGTTTGTTACAAACACACAAACACACAAACGCTACCCTCTGCATAACCTTCTCGGCGAAGGTAACAAGAACTCTAAAAGTTGTAGGCATCCTTTCATACCGACGAACGCATTCTGCTGTCAAAAAATCACAGCGTCCTCTAGCGAAAGTTTGTTTGTTTCTGTTTTATTTAGCCAGGGTGGCCCAACTCAGTGCACTACACTGCTTTGCAGTGGGGCCCTGGATACTGGAAAGTTTCCCAAATGCACAGTAATGGGGAAATGTTTGCCGACCTTCTCACATCCTCGGCCCCATACCAAATTATGTAACTTCTTCCCGTCAAGTTGCCGGACAGCATAACTCCAGAAGTTGTGGATGGATCTGTATGATTTTTGATATACATGTATGTAGATAGGTGTTGGAGAAAAAAAGGACAAGATCGAATTATGACCCCCTCATCGGCTTTCTATGTTAATGCATTAGAACTTCGATATTCCGTTTTTTTTATATCTCGTGTTCTGGACGTGATAAGGTCGTTTCTGAAGGTAGATGCCCGGGCCCTTGGGGTCATGAAGAAATGACATACGTCATGCCCCAACAGCTTTTTTTTTAACTGCAGGGGCTGATTTCGTTTCAGTCTTTGAAAAAGAATAACTCAAGAAAGGGTTGACCTATCGTCGTGATTTTTGGATTGTAGATAGCTTAAGTGATGGGTAATATAATTAGATGGTAAATATGCAAGTCAGGGTCCTATCTGCACGGTAAATGGGGAAAATTCATAAATCCACTGCGTTCCATTATAGAACTATTGAAACATATGACATATATTACTGAGAAAGAGAAAAACATCGATAGCTATAGATCATAGAAAGGAAGACCTAATTTGCATAATCAATGAGAAAATACTATATGTAGTTGAATAGTAAATGACGAGGATCTCACAGCTGCGGCATTTGGAAGTTAAACATTCTAAAAACATAAATTATGCAAATCAGGACCTCATTGGCAAAATTGATGAAGAAGTGATAGAATAGCCTTATTTGCTAAGATAAGACCTTTATACTTTGGACGACTTATTTGTGAGGAAAAGATCTTGAACTGGTGTATGCAAATGAGGCCCTTCTTTGCATAATCAATAAGAGACATTTGTGATATGTCAGCAATCGGGCGAAGGTATGACTATGAGGTCTTGGCACTCTAGTTACTGTAATGTTGCAGGGGAAATGCCATAAACGGAGAACATAACATGATGGGCCCGTATTCACCGGCAGACACATTCATGAGAGATACTAATCTTCGCAAGTTGTTGGTACTAGACTGCAATTTTGCTAAATGCTGCAGGGCGTCTCTTCTTCCGTCCATCGCTCTAAACTGAAACTCGACACAAAAAGTTCGAAAACTTGTTCTATCATATCTCCGTTTTTCCTCAAGCGCGATCAATTTAAACTTTATATCGAGGGAAATTTTGGCACATTTCTTTCGCAACCATTTACATACTGTACAGCTCTTGTGCCCATGAATGTGCGATCATAGCAAACTGTGTGCAATTGGAAAGGGCAATAAGTAATAAGTTCATAGAATAAATTCACCAGGTTGCATCATTACAGCAATAGGTACCCACCTGAGTAATGAGGCTATCATAACGTGCTCGAGGCACCTCCTCGAATACGGGACCCCCATTTTACGCAGAAAACGCTTCACACACGGCTTCAGCCAGAAAACAGAAGATGTAGAAATTGTCTTCAAGTGGATTCTATGTTGGTCAGAAGAAGCTCCATGGTAATGGTAGTTAAGTGTTAAGTCTATCCCCAAAGTTTGGCATCGTTAATCAATCTTTCTAACCCTGTCATCCGTTAATTAGTGCTATCATGGCGTTGATCAGGCATAAGTATTGGAGGCAGGTCAGCACTGGTTCTTTACTTTTTATTCAAGACGAGACAATGTAGAAATTTTCCAAATACCATATTTACATCTCAAACATAAAATGTACGTTTTCCAAATCCTCTTTCTCTTATGCGTAACACGTTAGTACAAAGTATGAAGTATAAATAAACTACAGCTACGGAAACATCTCGTTTTTACAGCAATTAGATACACACAACTGTCGCAGCGTGACTGCAACACCTACACCGGCGGTCATGTTGTGTCAGCGTATGTTCAGTTTGGTGACAACTTCTAACTACCCTCAAAATACCCTTTCTCCAACGGCCATCAGAAAGGGAAAAAATCTGTATATTCACATTTCTATAAATAAACTATTAGTACTTATTATATTTTACACAATTTGACAAGTGGCAGTTTGAGCTCAGGCTGACTGTTATGTTTGAATCTGTCCCTCGTCACTCCGCATGACTGGCAAGATGTCTGACGCGATATATTTCCTTATATACAGTAACAATACCACCATTGTGGTCAAGGCGCCGATTTATAGAAAAGCTGGGGAGAATCGGGAGTGTTTACCTTCCCTGTGCGCCAGAGAAAATGTTTCCCGCCGTACAAACACCAAGGGTGCCTCTACAAACATCCAAAACCAAGGTACCAAAAACACTGACTTGTTTTGCATAAAACGGTCGTTAATAAGAAGGTTACTTCTGTATGCATTCAAAACCTCTCTGTCTCGCTTCCCCTTTTCCCTAGCCCTGTCTGGTTGCGTGAATGTATCCCAACGTACATCACCATAACAACAAGAGTCAAAGCGTCACTTTCAGAGTATACATGCCGGTCTTATCTACTTTCTGATGTCTCGTTGAGTTTCCCTTGTGTCCATCTCAGTTGATTTCTTGTGGAAATGATTTGTTTTGATTGTAAAGTATGGGTAGTCTTTATTACCCTTGAATATATGAAATAATTTCAACCGAACCTGAAGCATACGGAAAGTATGGACCTGACAGTACCATGGCACCCGCTCGTGGATCGGTATTCGTTTCGTGGCACCTAGTCTTATATAAAGAACGGATGAGAGTCTGTTTTTACAAAGTCTGTATCTAGCGAGGATGGTGTACTAGTGACATCCGCAGTTTGCTGCTACCATATCGTCATACTGTTTCAATATAACGTTTTCTTCGTCGTCGAAGTACAGCAGGTTGATGGAGTAGAGTTTGTTGGGTACGCAGCATGGCTGGCCCACGTCTTCTTGTAACCTATGGGGGGGGGGGGACAATACATTTAGCAATGGCAGCAAACTTTGGCTGTTTGTTACACCGTGAATCCGACAACGAATCCCGATCAGTTTAAATTGTTCGAAATGATCAAAATGGACAAATTTTCCATGTCTATGTAAAAGACCAAATGTCAGATGATCTAATGGATTGTAAGCGGTGATAATTGTAAAGTTGTGCTAAAACGACTCCAACAACTGACCTTAGCGCGTTCATGATGGACTGAACCGTGGCGTGGTTGGTGGGTTTCTGAGACTGGCCCAAGGGGAACGGACACTTGCCCTTGCAGTGGTAGGCGTTGTAGCCCTTAGGGGAGATGATCCATCCCGACCAGCCAATGGCGTCAAAGTCCACGTACAAGTTGCGTCTAGTGCACGGCTCGAATTGTCTGTTTCTGAAACAAATACAGGACATGGGCTTTAGCGTGAAAGTAGTTAGGTACGGATGCGGAGTTTGAGGGAAAGATGGATGGATGGATGGATGGATGGATGGATGGATGGATGGATCATGGATGGATGCATGGATGCATGGATGCATGGATGGATGCATGGATGGATGGATGGATGGATGGATGGATGGATGGATGGATGGATGGATGGATGGATGGATGGATGGATGGATGGATGGATGGATGGATGGATGGATGGATGGATGGAAGGAAGTGTAGAAAAAGAAAGAAACTAAGGAAGACCTATTGATGAAGGTTAGACATCCAGATAGTGAGATACGCCAAAAATAGTTACTCAAGCAACTGGATAAAATTTTGAAACAGTCAGACGTTTCAGACAGCATTCGCTGTCTTTCGCCAGTGACTAAAGATAGGACTGTGAAACTAGGTTTTAAATCATGAATTGCTCCAGTAAGCTAACTCACGTCGGGTACCGCTGAGCCGCCCTCTCGACCCGCGTTCTGTTGTTTTTTCTGTTCGCTGATTTCTCCACCGTGTTTGTCCTTTCGTTTCGCCACTGCTGCTGTGTCTCAGGGCTTGGGTCATAGTAGTTGTTCAAGATTTCTTTGTTTGTCGACGTGCTGTCGTGGTAATCGTAGTCTTCACCGTTACTGGGAGCACCTGAGACAAAACAATTGGATGTTACATGTTTGGCGATGACAGCGTCCTCTATCGTGGTATTTAGGTAATGCATGCGAAATATCACAGTGCATTTTTTCGTGCAGGACCACAGAAAAAAACCCAGAAGTCAACTATATTCTACTGTTAGTAACTCATGGCTTTTCATAATGTTCCTCTACATAAATACTTTTTTCGGGAAACATGTTCTACATACTTTCATAGGTGGCTGCGGATGCTGATCTCGGTCTGCCGTCGTCACTAAACAGAACGAGGATTGGTTCCTTACTTCTGTGGTGCTCCTTCCTTTTGGCGAATCTAGATACAGAAATGTAGAAGGTAAGTCACATGCACAAAAACTCCACGTCCATGGTAAATATGGCGAAAGAAAATATCAGAGAAAGCAAACAAAAAGAACAGGTTTATGAAGAAAATGAGACGCACCTGATGACAGTCTGGTCGAGGCTGCTCCCCGTCAAGGACGCTATCGTGACCAGCAGGCCGAAGTTGGCGTTCTTGTCAGCGACCCAGTCCTGCACCGCAGGCTTGATGTTGAAG
Organism: Branchiostoma lanceolatum; assembly: GCF_035083965.1. Taxonomy (NCBI): domain Eukaryota; kingdom Metazoa; phylum Chordata; class Leptocardii; order Amphioxiformes; family Branchiostomatidae; genus Branchiostoma; species Branchiostoma lanceolatum. The sequence continues at coordinate 17,442,440 of NC_089735.1, forward strand.
ACCTCCCAGCCGGAGCCGTGCAGTCCGATCAGGCGGGACGACACCAGGCGGTTCCCGTCCACCTGCCAGGCGAGCTGCGGTGCCATGATCTGATACACACGCACCTGAGGCGGAACAATATGGGGGTCGTTACACTTCTCTACAATGTACAGTACATATAACAGGTTTAGTATCGCTACTAAAAAATCTTCTCTTTACAAACCGGTTTACACAACTGCCATGCAGTCGTCTTCCGTCTGCGGCACCTGGACAAACACGAGTCACGACCTGACGAGGGCCACGGGCAATCAGCTGTAAACACTGCAGTAGTGGACCTTTCATCCAACCAAACTACAAGATTTATTCCCATTATCAAAACCACTTTATATCACAGCCACGGCGAGGTCTTGAGTACCCGGACTTTTGGAGTTCTTGAAAAGACGACCTCACCGACACGAAATGTGGGCAAAATCAATCTGCATTAAAACTGTGGACTACAAAATATAATTCCTACATTCTTTTAGAGGTGTAGTGTTTTGCTAAATACAATATTGGCCTCTTGCTCAAGGATAGCTCCATTCCCTCTCTTGGAAATTCTGGCTTCTTGGCAACTACGGAAGATCGCGGAAGGCTCTGTTAAATTCAAAACCCCTGAAAGTATACCGAACGATTTGTCACCGATCCGCTGATGTCGTGATAGGAAAGCGCTCAGTATCTCTACATCACATATTCAGCGTTATAACAGTTCCACGGTCACAGATACAGGTAACCCAAGATTCAACTCACCTCGTAGAAATGTTGCCTCCTCATCATGAACTTGGACGTGTATCTTGGCCTGACCTTGAAGAGGTGCAGCTCGGCATCCAGGACATTTTCCGTGGTCGACACAGAGGACACGTTGAAGAAGAAGAAGCTTCTGTGTAGTACATCTGTATTGGAAGAATCAGAAAACATAACGGGGGTCATTGTCATGCTTCATTTGTGTTTAACAACATTGCAGACCTTGAATTGTGCCCTTATGAGTGAGTAATATATACCGTCTTGACAGAATACGGGAGGACAATGTCATGAAATGTTGGTAAGTAATCGCCATGTAGCCGACCGGCTTCTCCCCCACTCTGGCCCTGATTATTGAAACATATGGTCTGCATATGTGGATGTAGTGGCCTGGATAGCCCCCATAACTACACTATCAAAAAGTCTACAAATATTCCCAACAGATCCGATGTTTGTTGACTGGGCTCTCGTCCATTTTCATTTCACGAAATCATTAAGTCGTCTGCTCCCCCGTCCTTTGCCCTTGCGCCAGTGCGAAGCGTACATCATCACTACATGTGTACGCCATGTGTGTTGGACATCTGCACCCTCTCCAGCGTGTTTGATTAGGTGAACATGTTTACCGACTACCTGACATTTATCAGCCACAATCTGAAGGGATCTCTTTGTCACAAAGAAAACGTTAATGTTGCTGAATAAATTTAGAATTGGTTTTAAAACCATGTTTCCATCGTTCTAAAACTATAGACAACTATTTTTGTTCGTCGTTTGGTCACTGTTGTCCTGTAGTGCTTATGCGGACACATTGCTCTTGTATGGTGAGACTAACGGCACGCCTGGCCCCATGACTTCTTATTAGCAATGGTCTTGGCTTATTCGAACTGACGCTCAATTGCACCAGAGTAACTATACAGTAGTCGTAACTCCAGATTAACTCATAACCACTTCCCCTCCCCTCTCTGTCCAGATGTGTCTTGTTGATTTCTTCCCGGGGGTCAGAGTGCGGAGAAAAACGGCCTGACGACGTTTTGTCCTCTTGCAAATTACAATGTGCTTCTTCCTCGGAAGCGATAATCGTCCCTTTCTTATCCCATCGACGAAGACAATCACCCGACATCCTGGAGACAATCATGAACCATCAATAAATTCACACCTTCGTCATGTATTCATTTTGTGCGCTTGGTCAAGTTGGTGACGAGGCACTTGAGTCTCAATGTGTGAAAGTGTATTAGACAAATACACAACGATGAAGAGTCCTCTTCCCCTTGTTGTTCAGATGAAAGGAACTTCTATGGTTTCTACCCACGATAAAGGGAAGAATTCTCGTCAAAAGCAAGTCTCAGACCAGAAGAAAGAGCCATTGTTACTTCAATTCATACAGAACAGCAAAGGCGAAAGACTCGCCAGTCGATCTTACGCTAACAGACATTTATTGTTTCGTCCGCACAGATATTGATTTCTAACCCGCAAAGATATGTAGGATTTTTTTGCGCATCAGTCCCTGGCTCAGTATACTAGAACTCATGGCCAGGACAGACTTCATCGGAAACACTCTAGTGTCATCCTTTTGTGACCACAGATTTATTAGTTAAAGATATGAAAAAAAGTCCTTTGTCTGTTCACCTACCACCGAGAGAAGCTTTAAACCGTTGGTGGTCTTCTCTTTGACGAGCCCCTATTCCAAACCGTCTGGTTTGAGTCCAAAACTAACTCAGCGTGTTTCACTGGGTAGCTACAATATTGACAGCAGATGTGCTCACACCCGTCCTACCTACCGGGGTCATATAAAAACTGCAAACATCCAGTTGACGTAAGAAATATCCTCATGACGTTTGGACACATGTGAGTGTGGTGGGGAGGAGAGAGACCCTACGGCGTGATCTAATGAGGCAAGGGCCGTGTTCAAGTCTCTTTGAGAGGAAATTGTTTTCATAGAAATAAGAAAGCAACCCTCCTTTTTCCCAAGGACCTTTTTTTTTCATCCATGGTGAACAGCAGTGATTGAAAATTATTTAGTCACAGAGCGTGTTTCTCATTTCTTGAGATAACTACATGTGCGTTGGTCCTGAAGTCCACAAAAAGAAACCGCACGCCATATCATCAAGCCCTTCCCCATGACGTGCAAACTTAGCGGCATCTCGCGTGTGAAACCAGTGTACTCCTAAATTGCATTTCCCTTTAGAAAGTCCGAATGTAATGTAAATGACCACGTCTTCGTTCTGTGTCGGTGCTCTAGAAGACTGTCGGCCATTTTCCGCTCGATCAAAAACTGCCATTTATAGCCCAACACCTGTGGATAAAGGCGGGCTGAAGTCCTGACGTACGTTTACAATACACATCCCACAGGAGCTAAACCAACGTCAGGCGGGCACATGGCGCTCAAATAGTACGCTCGTCCCGACCGTTTTCACGAACTACTCCAATTACCAAAACTGGAGAACCGACACGACTATAATACACATACACAAACAGTGATAACCATCTGCCCTCTTGATACACATTCCCTCAATCTAATAGGTATTACATTGTTGGCTTCAGATGCTACACAATACCAACCATTCGGAAGAATCGCTAGTCGTTACTGCACACCGTAGAAAGTCTATCTACATTTTAGGGTCCAGGCTGTTTTTGCGGTTAGCCTCAGAGGTGTGTATCAATGGTATATCAGACTAGATAATTCCGGTATCACAATTCCCTGTCTCATACGAACACTGAAACTGACGTACCTTTGTCGGGAAAACTTCTGACGACGTTTGCGGAGAGCGGGTTGGGAAATCGCACGATCCCGTCCGGGTCTGAAATGGTGTTGTACAGATCCAACATGTACTGCGGCGGCCTGAAGTGTCGCTTGGGCGCCGGCGGTCTCTCAGGCAGTCCGAAAACTTTCTTCAGTCTTTCGATTGCCTCGTACTCCGTGACGGGCTCGTCTCGATCACCGCTCGTCGGTCTGGACGCAGATTGGTCCAAAAGGAATGCACAGGCCAGAAGCAGTCCCAATTTCCACATGGCGGTGGTCTGAGTCGCGGAGTTGTCACTTCTGTTGTAGGTAGCAGTCCCGAGCGGCGTCCGTGGCGTGTTGCTGCGCGCGTGTCCCCGACTGCGTGTGAGGTATCGTGGCGCAGACCCCGCCTTCCCTCCGTCACCGCCACACATCCGCACTAATTTCAATGAGGATTTCTCGGCCTTTGAGCCGTGATTGGCATATTGACATTGTAAACCTGTGATTCGCCCAATCGGAGATGTTGATTATTTCAATTGCTTTTCAGGAAGACCTGCCAATCTGCCCCAAGTGATTATGGGTAGGTGTCATATTAACACCTTTTTCTAATTAGCTCGTGACAAACAAGAACGTATTGTCACGGCTTCTATACAAAACATTCGGCACAAAACGTCCAAGATGATGCACAACTAGTTCCTACCATTCTCGATTGTAACAATAAGTTAAAGATTTTTTGTGGCATTTTGCGCATAAATTTGATATTTATTTAACACACACAACAAAACACACTGTAAATCATACTAAATGAATCTCAACAGATGTGACGAAATACACATGTACCATGATAGCCACTCACAATGTCCAAATTTCTGTATGAATTTTGTTCCGTTGAGACTGAATTTCATATCTACGGGTTGGATTTGAACCAATCGCCTGACAGTTTCTAACTGCCGGAAGTCATCGAAAGATGTCGGCTTGTTTTGTACGTTTACGAACCCAGGGGAGGTCTATCTGTCGTGATTACTGGTCAACAAACACGGATTTTGGCACAACACAGTATTCAAATACCCCAGAAAACATCATCTTACGGTCACGCTCATGGGCAGAGATATAGAAATGTTACTGGGAAAAATTTAAAATCCTTTACTTGTGCATTGCCCGGTCAGAGAATATTAACAATACACACACTGCCGTGCGGGTGTGTACTTGTCTTTGTCTCCCAGATCATAAAAGAAAAGTGAGTATTCTCTTCGATAATTGGAACAGGAAAGTGTTGTTCAAATATATTTGCTTTGCTAACGGGAGCCAATCGACCGTGTCATTGCAGCACTGGGGGCCATCACTTCACCATTGTGTGCCAATATATTCGCAGCTAAGCCCGAGTAATCACCAGAATTGTCTTACATGGAAAATGAATTCCTTGGATTAAGTCAAGTGGACGCTCGGGGACCATTCGTTTCTAGAGTGTTATTGGTATGAAACGTGTCCGACCTCCCAGTCCGGTGATTTTGTGGCGCTGAAAGGCGACAAAGTGAGATGATATAGCTGAAAGTTTTAGTTTATGATATACAGTAATACAGTCCTGTACAACGATGCAAACGATGTAAGATTCTGCATTTCAGTCAACCTTCAGATTATCTTTTTACAACTTATCAATAGGAGATAACCCGAAAAAAGAGAACAATTGTAACGCTAAGTTTGTAGGCCCTGATGACGTCTCTCTGACGACATCTGTATTGCATTTCTTGGCGGGAACCGTTATGGGTTTTGGCGGCCACTCGTCCGACTCTGTCCGAACATGACCCTCCAGTCTTCGCTGAATCCCGAGCGGTGCCCGATGTTTACCGACCCTCTCGGATGCCACAGCGCGGCATTCTCTCCCTTAGGCAACGCGCGCAGACTGTTGACACTGTTTCTTACCTGCAGGAAACAATACCAGCACCTGTTCAATCAAACCACCAACTTATTATTTACACGCACGGCCCGTATATTTTCCACCTCGACACAGCCAATCGACGAGCTCAATGCTAAAGACTCAGGACCTCCCCATCCTATTGGCGACCATCCCCCCGTGTGTTGTTGCCTCGTTCCTGCGGCAACGATTAAGTTGCACGATTTTGTCTGACAAGAGTTAGTAGAGGGAATCTTTCGGCAGTTTTGTATGGAAGTGGTGTCGTCAACATTTGTTCAGCCACCCGCCATTGCAAATTATTCTGACATGTGGTCAGGGGCCCAGGTTAAGCAAACCCCGTAAAGAGTTCCCCAGAAATAGCCGTGCAGGGGTACAATACACGACCCGACCTCCGGTTCTGCCCCGTTCAGCAGGACTTTACATTCCGCCACAAAAGTGGAAACTAATGAGAACATTTCTCCGTCAAAACGGCGCCCTGGAATATCTACTAACTTTTCGTTTTCGGTGTCTGACATCAGACCACTCAGACACATCCACATTGATCTATTTGGCCAATACATGAGAATCCTTTTATCCAATATGTCTTCACACTAAGAGCTGGAGAAGAAAAATATCTTATAATTTCAATTGACTTTTAAACTCACAAAAGCACAACAAGAGACACCTGTATCTTTTCAGACTCAACAGTTAAATGGTCTTGAGCGTTTTGGCGTTTTATTTCGTTCCTATTGGTCGGAATGGTAGGTTCGTGAGTAGATCTCCCATTGTTTTCACGAAATAAGCCCATCAGTAAGGCATCACCACAGCATACTGGACTGTATATCAAATTTGCAAACACTTATGTAACATACTGTATGAATCATGTATCTTAACCGTCACAGGAAAGGAAGATAGAAAACGGTTTTATCGTCGTCTATTTTCACCTCCGTTGTACATCGTTTGTTGATATGGATAGAAACAAGTCTGTGCTGTCGTAATCCTGTTCTCCAGACTCGCCATGAAGGCATGATTGTTTCAGTCTCCGATGACGGCACGGAAAGAGCAGTACTGAGATAGCGTGATGAGACACACGGCCGGACACCTCCACCTGACTAAACTGCTTTGTCATGTCTTCTCAGGGAGAAAATTACGGGCTTTGTGTTGAATACAGGTAACAATTTCTGCAATTTCAAACTACAATAGGTTTGAGACCTCTCCTGTTCCCACCTGTGACTTGTAAAAGTGCAGTTATGAGCTGGACGGTTTGGACATTTTCCCGCCATTTTAGCGGTTACAAGAAGTGCGCTGTAACTCGTGTTTGTGTTGCCATGGGAACATGATCGTTGTTTGCTGAAGACTGCATAAGGAAACATTCCTGTGGCGCTGCCTCGCAATGTCCATGTACATACTACATTCTGTACACACGTTCTGTTAGCCCTACAGTTGAATTAGAATTTGGCATTAAATAGGCCGCACAAGTCTTTATTTTCCCAGGTGTACGGAGGACAATCATTGGTATCACTTAGGATTTCAGAGATCCAATATTCACTCTATCTCTTCAGCACACGGAATATCCTCATAACTTACTTTCAGTGGCGTACAAAAAATGGCTGCTTTGGACGGTAAACATTCACACAGACATCGGCACAGCTCTTCATATACATTTTCTAGCAACTAAGCAAGCGAAGAAGCATCATAGTTAAAAACAAAATAACAACTACAAATGTAAAATAATGTCAAAACTATCTACAGTGTAACGTTATGGGATTTTTTTCTTTTAATTGAAAAGTGGCGAAAAGAGGCGCAATCACTGCAAATCTCGTTTTTATGAATTTCAACCATTGCACATTGGTTCTTGAGTCAATGACAAAACTGCAGTTTCCAATAAAGCTATCTTGTATCTGCTTTGGAGACGAAACTGACATTCCGGGCGCGGCCATTTTGTTTGTAGAGGTCTTGTATTTACCTGAGCGTCGCACGTCTATGTGATCGCAAGGGAAAATTGGCGAAAATTCGCAAACTATGCGCAATCATTTGGTAAGAATACGCGCATTCCAGTGATAACCGCTTTACCATGGAGACGATGAACCCCCGGCCCCTTCCCACTCGAAGCCTTGCATTGAAACAAGATTGGAAAATAAAACATTTTATCCTTTTGTCAAAGTAAAATTCTATCAAGAGCACACATCGCTTTTTTTTTTTTACAGCAGGACGATTATCGAAAGATCATGAACGTATGTTTCTATATTCAAGTGGAAAGTTTTTTGCAACTGAAAAAAAACGCTCTGACCCAATTTCAATCAACTACTATCCTACTGACAAAGGATAAAGCGAAGTCATTTGGTATTCTTTTATGTCCACTGTGCGCCCTGACTTTCACGATTAACTTTGTGTTTGTGTTCTGAAGGTCACATAGAAGGTCTTTTGTGTAGCCCGGGGACAGCTCTATACAAACGCCATGGCGCCAGAGCAGTTGGAAGTTCGCTTTGTCTTTTGTCCTCCCTCATCTACTGTATGACAGACACCATTACAAGGGCGCTCCTTGCGGATTGAAAGCGAACGACAACCAGTATTCCTCAGGCGCGACTGTGGCAGTGAATGAGTGACCTTTACTGCTCGATAATGGTACATGGTGCAATGTATGGCTACAACTATCAAAGAATACTGCAAGGCTAATATGACCAACAATTAGGACTATCCTTCCCAATGTGCCCTTTGATCGGTCAGTAGGGCAAGTGAGGAAATGTAGAGATGTAGAGTCACTGATTCTCCTTGATATAACCGTGTCCTAATGAGAAGTTATTGTAAATAAGGTCTACGTAAATCATAGCTGTTTTAATCAAGGCTGACAAAAATACCGGCTTATCTCCTCCATTTTCCCCAGGACCGACCCAACAAGTCTTCAAGTTTATTCACGTGCTTTCTTTCTTTCTCTCTTGTTCTTCCTATCACTCTGGTAGTCTCTCTCTCTCTCTCTCTCTCTCTCTCTCTCTCTCTCTCTCTCTCTCTTCATCTCCTCTGTGCTATGTGCGTTTGTGTCACGGACTGTGAGTTTGTGTGTATGTGTGTGTTTTGTCTGTGTGTGTGTGTGTTTATTTGTGCGTTTGCGCGCGCTCGTGTGTGCATGTTTGTCTGTGTGCGTATGTGTGTGTATGTTTGTTTGTGTGTGTTTGTTTGTTTGCGTGTTTGTGCATGTTTGTCTGTGTCTGTTTATCTGTGCGCACGTGTATGTTTGTGAGTGCGTTTATCTGTGTGCCTGTGTGTGTGTTTGTCTATGTGCCTGTGTGTTTGTCTATGTGCGTGCGTGTCTTTGCGTGCGTGTGTGATTGTCTATGTGCGTGTGTTTGTCTGTGTGCGTGTGTGTTTGTTTGCTTGTGTGCGTGTGTATGTTTGTTTGTGTGCGTGTGTATGTTTGTGTGCGTGTGTATGTGTGTGTTTGTGTGCGTGTGTATTTGTGTGCGTGTGTCTGTCTGTGTGTGTGCGCGTGTATGTATATGTATGTGTATGTTTGTGTGCGTGTGTTGCAGAACGCTGTTTGTAACCGTAAGTTCGGCACGAATGCGTGTTTCTTATATTTGGTTGCGAATAATGTAGAATGCAGGACAAAAGATTGTTGTCTTGTGCACCATGACTACCGTTAGACGAAGGTCTGCTGGTTATACCACATTTAGGCATCACAGTTAATGTCTTAAGAAAATGAAAACATCGTTCACTCGGTCAAGTGTGATAATGTAGCAAAACATGTAAGAAAACACTTCGTTCCATCATCTTCTTGTCGTTTTATTTTAGTTGCCCTGGTCTGCTAATACCGGCCATGTACAGCTAGTATTCGTGTGTATACACATACAAGTTGTCGGTGCATGTTTCTGGTATGGGCGATGTCTAGATAGTTGTTTTATACTATATGGTATACTTGATCATGTTGTCGATGACGTTTTTTGCTATATTTAATGCACATCCGTCACCAAATATAAGCACTGAATTGAACCTTCCCAAATTGTAAATTTAAAAGGCCATACCGCTCCTTACAGACTGACATGTAGAGTTCCTACGACTGACATGTAACGTTACCAGGAAACCTTGCGTCAAAATAAACAGCAGAAAAGCCTTGAAAAGAAAAAAAAAGTTTGTACTGCACGACCTTGATCCTGAAGAAGGCGACAGTGGTCGTCGAAAATTTGATACGTGAATACCTTAGTGTTGGAAGAAAGTTAAGCAAATTGTATTATGATTACTACCAACACAGATGATCTTTCATTATAAAAAGTTTAGCAAATTGTATTATGATTACTGCCAACACAGATGATCTTTCATTATAACTCGACCATGGTAGTTGATGTGACATCAAAAGGTTTACATACTAAATCTTGAACGTTACTGTGTCACCTTTACGGACCCTATGATGGGTCTTTGACATATGCCGAAAAGGTAAACAACTTAGACGGCAAAAGGTTTTAGGAAAGATGTGCAAAATGGCAAAACACAGTTAGGCGCGAACACTTGTTTTAGACCTCACTAAAGTGGAAGGTTTTTGACAAGTTTGTGTGGATCACCTGTCAAAACTTCACACCTCTGGTCCAGGTGTGGTCGTGAATTAGAAAGGTGAGAAAGTGTTGTGTGAGGATAAACATTCTGTCGATAATTAGAGTATTGTTATGGCAAGGTCTCGTGCAGACAAACCAAACGGACCGTAAAACTAGAGGAACAACAACGCAAACCACACCACCCGTTTCTAAGTTCAAAGGTAGTTCAAAGGCTCCAGTAATAGTATTCACAGTCCAATTTCCTAGCCGGCCGTCTCATATCCTGGTAACTTACCACCGTTGCCTCACCGATATCTTTACGGGCCTAAAAAGAGTGTTACCCACCCGCCCAGTTTATATTAGCGCATGGCGAGGACGTTTTACCGGGTTTCAGCAAGTTATATTGTGGCGATAACTCGAAAGCCCGGCTTTAAATGACAAGCTGTCAGAAACATGCCTCTGCTTAGCTGACTAGCCTCTACCAGGCTCCAGACGTGGCTGGAAAGAGCTGTATCTACCGGCTGGCCAACTCCTCTGCTTACTTTCCAAGCAGAGGTCGAATGGGCAGATCGTCACCGTTTTATCATATGCAGTTTTATTTTTGTCGCTAGCCCATTGAATGGGCTAGCGACAAAAATAAAACTGCATATGATAAAACGGTGACGATCTGCCCATTCAACCTCTGCTTGGAGAGTACCTTTGCTATGCTATCGGTCTTACTCTATTTGGCCGATTTCTTCTCTTTCCACCACGCCTAAAAACACCCCTAATGATGACCAGGCTAGCCGTCCCATAGTAATTGAAAGCAATGAGGTTCAAGTAATATAACCCCCTTGGGCAAATCAGTCTGATTGAAATGTGTTCAAAGCCACCAGAACCTGGTATAAAAGTACACGTACAACGGAGACAAATGCAAACTGTTCTTTGGAGCCAGTGAAATTGCACACAGACACAAATTGCGACACATGCCTGGCCCGCTTACGATACGATCACTCACTTTTGCAAGTTTTGGTGGCGTCTTTTGCTGCTTGTCAAATTGTAAATCTCTGGGGCCGACCAATCTAATATCATCCAAATCACTATTGTTGTAGGAAGATGAATAACATAAACGGTGTGGATCGAGAAATCCTATGTTGTTATTTCTAATCAAAACCAACTCTTAAATAAAACAAGTTATCAAAGCCACGAGACTAAATGTATTCAGTGTTAGAAAATATTTACATTTATTGATTAAGACAACATATCTCAGATCTAGAATTCAATAAAAACAACTGTCGAAATTAACGTCTTATTGTTCCTCAAGAGAACAATGGATCCGACAGAGATTGGTCTCTTGGTTAGCAAGACAAGGATGGTGTCACAAGGGGCAGACTCTCTGGCGGGGGATAATCATAGTCAGATAAGCCTTTCAATCATGCTCTGTCATCATCACAATTGGGAAGAAAAGACATCATCTCCGCCGTGTAGTTACGTACATATAGCATGTCACACTCGCCTGTCTAACGTTGGTAGTTTTTTTCATGCCCCCCTCCCAACAACCACGAGGTAAAGCAAAAAGAACTCAAACAATTAGTAGTAGCTTCTAAGTCTGGAGTTCAAAAACAACTATGGCATAAACAGCAAGACCAATATTTACATATAAAGGTTCTTAGAGTCTGTAATCTACTACACGTCGCGTTGGGAGTTTCGCAAGTACAACATGGATAACTCAGCAGTCACACACAGGTCGTTATTAAGCATACGACATATTTACACACAATAATTTAGACTCAAATCACCGATATCAATATTTCTTTACAGAATAAGAGTATACTCACACATGTCTATAATACTAACTCCTTATGGACTATAGGGCAGTGACAGTTTCCTCTGTACAACATAAGATGTTAGGTCTGTTCTAACGACCTACAAAAATAGCACCGTTTGTTAGCATGCTTATGAGTTGGAATTCATCGGTAGCTTATCATATGCCGTGTTCTGATTGTGTGTCAGTTCGCATTGTACACGCTTTCTTGTTAGTCAGGGCGGCTCTCGCAAGAAGTCATCCTCAGAAAACAGCACATAAGAAGCCACACAAAACCCATCTAGTAATCTGCCGAGGAAGGTACCGTTTGGAGTGTGTAACTTTTACCATAAACATGGACCGACGACAGCTGTATACCAAGATGGTAAGATCGCTATTCCATGTCATCAAAGTCACTTCTTTAAGTTTTTTTTTTCATTGAGTCTTAGACATTTTGAACTCAATATTCTCACAAGGGAGGGCGGCGGTTTATTTTCTTAAGCTGTTTAAGTCCGATCTTGCTACATACATGTATACGCGCAGTAAGTGGACGTTCACTACTTGCACCCGCAGTCATCTATGGCTAAGATCGATTGTAGCTTCTGCTCTCGCGAGATGAAGCGGTGCTCCGTGAATCTCGTTGCTGCACAGCGGCCCTTCGGCCTGAACAGTGACATCAGACACACGGACGGGTCGTCTTCTGACCTGGAGACAAGCGAAAGCCAAGAAAAAAAATTAAACTCTGAAATCATTTTGAGATCATTACCTCCCTCTCTTTTCCCCGATTAAGTTATTTTCTTCAGCCTTTTCCAATCTTCTCACTTTCTATCCAAGTCAATGTAAGATGGTATTCCCCGACACCTGTATTTGAAGTATTGCTATAACAGCCCTACGCTGGTGGTCCCAATTAGCAATCCCCGCCCCACGTTCTCCGGAACAATGGTGTGCAAATGTTTGAGGTAAGCAACACTACTCACTAATCATTAAACTGGACATGATTTGCGATGTTCTGAAGCGCCTCTAGAAGCGCAGAAACGATGCCCCTGGTCCATATGTTGAAAATCGTGAACCATCAAAATGATGCACCTGACAGCGCGGTTTGTTACTGACCTCATGACACAGCGGTGATGTCCCTCCGTACATGATCCCAGACATCTCCCCACGTCTATCTCCTGTGAACAACAACGACAGGGATGGTCATGACACATATTCACATGTCTACAATAACCTCCTCTACGGGTCCTACAGGCGCTGGAAGCGACGACCCGAGTGCAATAGAAACCGACTGCAATAGAAATGATATGCTGTCAGAAAGAAGGCCGACCCGTCGAGTCTGATAAGGAGGCTATGGCTATAAGGGGGTGGCAGTTCAAGTGAAGTGTGCTTAATCTCCAGGCTAGTAGATGTAAGGATACGCCTATTCCTGTTTGCGCGTGTTTTTGTTACAATTAGCACGTCATTTTAGTAGTGTATCTTTTTAAATCTTCGGAAAAGAAAGGAGAGAAAATATGGACCAATAGAAACGTACCAAAAGCTTCAAAACACACGTAAAATACCGACTCGGACCCTACATCTGCTTGGAGATTAGGGGCGCTAAGCCTGACGGAAACTCAAAGCACATTAGAAACTTGTATGAAAGACACAGAAGTTGCTCTGCCGTGTCATGTACCTTTTCCCTTTCCTGGAACTCTTGCGCTGTTTCATTGAAGAACACCTCGTAGTAAACTTCTCTTTGGCTGCTACGATAACATTCTCCGGCGCATGCGCATTCCTTCACCACATCTATACACTGGTTCCCTGGACGACAGAAATATATGTTATATATTAAGCGGTGGGTTGATGCCTTCGGTGTTTAGCTACTCGAAACCGCCACGTTTGCCAAGGTGGGAGGTCATCAATATCATAGATTTACAATTGCTATGACATCATAGGTCTCGCTACCTTTAATGATAGAGGGCTAAACTCAAATATGATCACACGTAGTCTAATGTGATACATCAATTTCTGAAACGCTAAAATTCTACATACTATAATACTGCTACAAACACATAGGTTTCCTATTTCGCTCTTACTATACTGCACTGTATAAGTTATTACAACATTAACTACAAATGTTATTAGATTATAGTACTACATAATTTAATCTGGATTCACACACATATCCCAGTGGCCTGTGGAACGTTTGGTACCTCTGGACGAACAGACACAGACAGAAGCATGCCGAAGGTCCTTACCCTTACCGTTAGGTCCAGTGATGGTCACAGTCCCGTTCTTCACAGCCTTACAGCCGCTGTGTCTTTCTGGGAATGAAAATGATGAGCAAAAGTGAGAGCAAGTGGTTGTGAATATCCCAATGTGCAGCATTTGACGTTTTGTTCTCATTTTAAATTACTATTATCTATGGACTATTTATAGTACAAAATGAAGCAGAAAGCAAGCAAGCAAAAAAATTGAATTCCCCGTGTAGTCCGCCATCTGGTCGGCTAAACTTCCTTCTATTCTTCTAGCTTCTACATAAGATTGCTGTACTCATGAAGGACTGATGAAAATGTGCTGCTCACCTTCGGAACAGCGCCCCCTACACACGCCAATGTCAACTTCAGCCTCAAATGGGGTGTCCGCGAAGTAAACTTTTCTCCGAGGGCTCCTCTCACAAGATGGCGGCCGAGGTGCACAGTGGCAGTCTTCGATGACCTCTACGTCCACAGGCCCGTCCATCAGCTGCAGCTGCTGAACACGCGTTCTGGTTGGCTCACACAAACCGTTTCCTTGACAACCAACAGCATCCTCCACATCCGGGTGTGAGCCGCCCGAGGCACCGGTACCTCCAGAGACCTGCACAGACATGCAGTGATTGGTGAGACATCAGGTCACTCAAACTGATTTCATTATATGGATGACATCCTCTGGGTACTGCAAAATTGGTGCAAGCGTGTGGAACGGGAAAGGAATTTGGGCCAGCAAAAAAGTTACCCTCATCATGAAATCTAAATGGTTTAAAAGGCTTTACAATGACTGAACACACAGAACATGGTATACCAAACAATATATTCTTTGCTTTTGTTCTTGAACATGTATAACACAAGTATCTGTTTTCCGATACTTTTTTTCAATCTACATGTACTTGTACTTGTTCATTTGGTAGCTTCTTTGTACGACTTATAGTATGGTCACAGTCTTTTGGAAAATGTTGGAAAAAACTGCGCGCGCGAATGTCATCGACATAATCAAGCCAGTGTGGCCTAAGACGGCTAAGTGGGGCCTCTGCCATCGACACGCAGTATTACAGAATGAGAGAAGACTTATTTCAACATTGAGTGTTTACGCTACTAGTAACTCATAAACTCATATATTGTTTAAAACAATCGTACCGAATACAACATGGTGTCTTTTCTGTTGTTGACTTCTTTTGGTATTTATTTACCTTTCACTTACTGAAAGTTTTGATGAGAATATGAATATAGATAATATGATCAATATCAGATATCAATGTCGTATTAGTTGCTAATCAAAACAAAATTACTAACAGAATCATGCAGCAGTTCTTTTGTGGGGAACGCCAGGGTGTCGATTTTTACTCTCCAAGCAGAGGTTGGTGGGAAGATTGTGACCTTTTTATCATATGCCCCGTTTTTTGTCCGTAGGGAAAGCGGACAAAAAACGGGGCATATGATAAAAAGGTCACAATCTTCCCCACCAACCTCTGCTTGGAGAGTATAGATTTTGGGTTTTTAACAAAAAATCTTGATGACTAAAAAGTGGGTCGTGACTGGCCAAAAGAACACCCTGGTATGTTCACTGGTGTTGTAAGAGAGATTCCAGGGGTAAATGAATAACCACAAGAGAAAACCATATCCTGTTATATTTTTAGATATCTTGGAGCAAACCATTGTCAAGTTTTTTTTTTAGAGAATGCGTCCGGCCGCCACTGGCTTTGCTTCTTTTGGACAGAAGCGAGCATTCCAGCGGTTCCTTTCCTGGCTACCATGATAATTCTGGGCGACTATTCCGTCTGATCCTCCGCATCTAAAGATCATCTCCATGGCAACGACAGACGACACTTGGGTCATGGTGCTGTGAGGTTAGGACCAGTCACACAAAAAAACTCAGACTAGCTTCACTTGCAAATTCACTCCTGCAGGCTACGTATTCAACGGCAACTTAACACTTCTTTTCTTAAAGTAACTTTCTGTCACTCCAAAGGACACGGATGATCCAACTTTCATGGACGTTTATTCTTGTCTTTTGGGAAAAGCCGTCGACGCATTGTTCTTAATCACGCACCATTTTTCTCAAAACAAAGGGCCGAAGTTGGGCCACCTGGGGAAAGAGTATTGAGGACTTTTGTGAAGCAAGCCGTGTGGCGCCAACTGTGGGATTTGAATGACACATTGCCATCTGTTTGCGTCGGTGTTTATAAAACTGCATAAACAGCAGGGCTGGAAGTCCGGGGAGAATAGGAAAGCGCTTGTACAACATGGCCGTGATTGTCATAAGTTTCACCCACAATTTGTTTGTTATAGCGTTAAAGATAACATCAAAATCTGTATAGTGCTCAGCCTGACATTTGTAGGCATTCAACGCAGAACCGAGTCTTTCTTGTATACAAAAGTTGTCAAGAAGCCACTTTCACGAGGATATCCCATAGAAAGGACTACATTTATCAATCTTCTCCAAAGAGTTGTTCATGGAAAAATCGAAGAAAAGAAATGCTGCGAAATACTGCATGCTAGCTTTACTTTTGTCTCCATCAAACATACGTCTTACACAAGTTTGACAACCTTTGTTTTCGTTTCCTGTTTCATAACTGTCCACACGACTTTCTATATCTTTATCTATTAACGTTGAAGTTCTGTTTACCATGGCGACCTAACGCGTATCATATCACAGTTATGTGACTTCATTTTACAGATTATGTGCTAACGGCGACGGGAATCAGTTCATCTAGTTATCAAGATGGCGCCATCAACCGCCACATCAATCATTCGGAGTCATCTTTATCATTCCCTCATTTCAAATTCATTTGCATTCCATCAACTGTTTTCTCTCAGTAAGAATTTCTACAAGTTGTTCAGGTGCATAACATATTTTCAAGCGGACAGAACCAGGCAGACAACTAAGATGGTTAGCAGCGCAGCAATCACGACATTTGGGCGTCAATGGGCTTATCAGAAGTGGTCTTCATGATTGGTGTCTGATGAACGTGACGTAGGACATGCGTGTTTTCATGACAAGCACAAAAGCAGAGTAGAGAGAACAGCAACCATGCGTGCAGGGCTGTAACGTGAAACAAATCAAAGGAGCGAGTAGAAACAGAAGTGACCCCAAAACTGTTACAAACGATATACATGTACTAGTACTGAAGGACCACAGTTCTTACTTACCCGCTGTCTCATCTGAAGTCGGATTCTGTCCAGGGCGCTCAGGGGTCGTGCCGGGGGTTCAAAGTCGTCCGTCTTGGAGCCGACCTCGCGAGAGCTTGTCGCACATTTCCTCGAGCAGTGACCGACGTCTACTACCATTTCCTTTCCCGAAATATCTGGGGTAAGCAGAAGAAAAAATACACGATTAAGACCCTGAAGTTCAAACCTTAACTAATAGACAAACGATGTAGTCACACAGCTCTTTTTGTACAGGGTATACAGGAAGAAGAAAAGAAGTTTGTCCATGTGGGTCTCTCAGCGTGAAGCCGATTCAACTGTCCACAATGGAAAGCAAATAATGGCACATAAGACTAGACTTCTGTACTCACCATAGCCAACAGAAACAAGTTTCCTGTGCCGAACGCAGCACTCCTGGTTTCCCACAGGATTTGAGCTCTGTAATCTCGAAGGCAAGTTCCCAAACACTTTGAATTTTGCCTTGAATCCTGTAGCATGGATGAAGAAACAAAACAGCGTCATAACAAGACACAATAAAATGTTTTGTCCTCCTGCAAAACTGAGAAAACGATTATCAACGAGCAAGCGATTCGCTTTAACTCTGCCTCCGCTTTATCAATGCCCTAAATAAAACGCAAATACGTCGACATTGGATTTCATGTTAATTTCTCTAACGAAAAGCATCGGTGTGGACAGCACTGGCTTTATATACCCTCATCAAAACCGAATGGGGAAAAAGAAGTGAGCTAGTTACCTTGTGCCGCCGATCCGGGCCTGGCTATCAGCACTAGTGCCAAGCAGCAGAGAAATCCTACGCGCAGAACGTCCCTTGCCATGCTGGTTAGAAGATATTCCGAGGAAGAACCACGGCCAACGCGTCAGTGCCTGGCTAGCCTGTACGACCTATGAGGCGATATCTGGCGAACCCCGCTAGCCGGGAAGGTACGTTATCAGTTAATTATAGGTCCTTTATGGATTCTTGACTGCAGACACGAAGTCTAGACCCTTGTGTGGCTGACAGGCACCCTGGATGTAGCCGACTCGCTCATCAGAACGCCAAACTGACCTCAGCACATCCACGCACACGCACTCCCCGGACTGAAACGTTGAATACGGAATAAAATGCAGAAAAATGCAACGGCGTCCTTACAAAGGGACGGGAGGCGTCAAAAGTTTTTGCAACACTTGCCCGTGAAATAGCGACTGTTTACATAGCAGAGCCGATTAGCACACGAGACGGAGATTAGCATGGGGTCACAAATTGCCAAGCGCTCCCGTCGGTAGCGGGTGGGAACGGCATACAGGGCAGTGGTCCGGCGAGCTGGGCGAACTTGTCGGCGATGCGTAGCGCATAAACACCAGCACTTTCCTCATTTTGGAAAGACACGAAAATAACTTAAATGCAAAACAGACAGCGTTGAAGACTATGTTGGTAGGAGCGTTGAACTCTGTACAGGAACTGGGCACAAATTAGCCTGGTTTCTTTTGCTAATCCAGTCCCATTGTTCTCCGGCACCCGGCGTGGCGTGCTTATTTGTTTTAGTAATAAACTGGGCGGCACTCAGGCGCCGTCCTCATCATAAAGGCATCATTCACCTGGCCACAAAACTTTCCACACCTCCAAGATATACATCTTGAGAGCCTTTCAACTGTCAGGGATGGACAAGTCAGCGACAACTGTTGTCATGAGTATGCAAAACAGGCAGGTTTGAAGAACGTAACCTTACATACGGTACATAATGTAGGAGGAATTCTTTTCACAATGGAAGTCAGGTCTGAAGGTAAGAAACCTCAGTGCAAACATACAGTATTACTGGTAGTAGAACGATTGAGGAATGTGTGTCAGTAGTGTGTGCGTGCGTGTGCGTGATCATCAATTGTATGTAGATGAAAATTGAATAGTTTTGTCTGTACATTGGCCCCTGCATTGAAGTAGACGGATAATGTATGCTTATTAATGCTGTCCGCTGCTAATCTAAAGAGATCAGTGTTAATCTCATCAGCTAAACAATCACATAGTTTTTGAAGGCGCCTCAGGGGCAGAGCCTGTGGGGATGTTGTTGTACCCGATCTGCAAGAATTCAGAATTTGAAGATCCACGTATGCACAGCACGTGTTGACAACGTTTTCCCACGAATGTCTATCAACGATATCTTGAGATTTTGGTCAAAATTGCAGGACTGCTATCGTGGGAGTGCCACTCTTTCTATGTTATCAAAGCGTGGTTTACATAAGAACATTTGGTTGGTTAAGTTTAAGCGCAATAAAAATAGTAGTACAATGTGCGGCGCGGACGGCTCGCTGCTGGTAAGGCGTCAGGATTCCGGCCCAACGGACATGAGGAGCCCGATCTTGATAACTGCATGCTTCATTTTGAACGCAGAAATCTTCATCCGGATAAAGGCCCGATGCTCCCGAGTCCCGATTTATTGTAGCAATCATGTCTTGGAGGTCCTTGGGGGTTACTGGGATTCGTTTATTTTGCAAGCATCTGGGCCCGAACATTACTTTCAAAACAAGTTTCATTGAATTCTCCTTTCCTTCACTGTTACAAATCACAGCTGTTCAACCTTCTTTCCGCTTGCTCAACAAAATTTGATACATTCCATTCTATAGATAATTTCAAATACATTCAAGAAGGAGACAACCCTTACTGTGTACAAATAGGTAAATATATAAAAGAATGTTTAGATCTTAGAACTACATGTAGTAGTGTAAGTGATAGGTTGAACTCCACATGTTGAAGTATTCATATACTTGTGCGTAGGTATTGTATAGTTGAAGAAGACCTTACGAAAGTCGTTGTACTTTTGTTGTGTCAATGAAGATTTCATGCTTTTGTGGAACTGCAGGGGTCGATTCTGTTTGAGACTTTCAAAGAGAATAATTCAAGAAGAGGTCCATGGATTGTCATGATTTTTGATATGCATGTAGCTTTGGTCATAATTGATGACTCATTACCAATGAGAAAATACTTTAAAATACTGGTAAATAACAGGAATTTTACACTTTCGGTCTTTTGGAAAGTAGACAAAGGTGAACATGATACATACAAATAAAGACCATTTCCACATAATTGAAGAGAAAACTCTATAATACGGCAGTGTTGGATTTCATACTTGTGCCATATGTGGCTTAGGTCAAGGTTGATATCTTCATGTATGGATTATGCAAATTAGGTAAACATCGATCATCGCCATGGCATTTTTAAAATTACCACGCTTATTGTTCTTGAGAGGAAAGTACACACGTTGTTTTTGAAAGTTTACCTGAAATGAAGTTCAAAAGCTTTTTCATGTGCTTTTCTAACGATTCTATAGCTTATTTTCGTCGTGAAAACTGTCATATATTTGGTTTAATAATTATAATTCAGTCAGGAAGTTATATTAAATATATATAAAACGTACTCAAAAGTATCATTCAGCCATTCCAGTGCGAATGCAGCTGAGATGCAATGATATGCGTGATGTAGTTTTGTCGTGATATCACAAAGCTGGTAATTACATTACTCCTTACTCTAACATCCCCAATACTCAGACACGACCGACGTGAATTGAAAATTGAACTTTTCCATGAGATAACTTGCAAATGTGCCAGATGGCGTTTTTGAAACATTACATTGTGATTGTTAGGCGTAAGGACTATGTTACAGTTAATTGACTTCATTATTCTCAAAGCAGAGGTTTCGATGGGGGGAATAGATGTGGCCCGGATTTGTTACACTCTCCTCTCTAGAGGAACGTTAAAAATCCCTGACACTCTTACCCCACTCGACCAAAAACTCTGCTGGGAGAATAACAGTTAATAACGTCTAGATATATATTACGGCCTTAGCATTAGCTCACTTTTAATGTTCATCCACTATTTAGTTTGTTGTCCCTTGCTTAACGTTAAGCTTCTCACGTTGACTTTATATGCAAACATTTCCAACATACATGCCATCTGACCCTACTTGTTCACTGTTGCACAGATCGAGTGACAGTGTTTGGTGGAGGCAACATCATGATGGGGCGGTATAACGTCATTAGCCCGAGTACCAGCCTGCGAAGTGACCGCTGGCTCAATTCTTGTCCCTTGCTAGCGTGTTTGGCAAGCAACAAGAATTGAGCCAGCGGTCACTTCGGAGGCTGGTACTCAGGCTATAAGAACCAGAGAAAAAGTAAGGCTCGTCATGCAAGGCAACATCACTGTTGTGAGATAATGAGTTTGGTATCATGAGAAAGGAAATCAAATAAGGTTTGTAATAATATATAATGCATTGAAATTGACGATAGCAGAAATATAATTTGGGTTTCAATTGCCAACATGACAAGAAAATAATGAAAATGTGAAAATATGTCGTAAAATTCTATCGCGTTCTATTGTGAACCGTCACAGATGCCATGACACCAAGTGAGGTTAAGTCCTCCCACACCATAAGGTGTATAGGGCGGCGCCCATCTCAGAGCCCTGGGCCACACTGTGGTGCAATCACTGTAGCAGGGGGCTAGTCTACTGGCAGTGGAGTGTGTTTAACTTCCATACTGTTTCAGAAGTATGTACCATTTTTATAATGTCTTTGGTATGACTCGGTGCGCCTCTTATCCAAACATGCCCTACCTGGGCGCGAACTCGGTCCTTCTGGCTCCTCATAATTTGAACCAGATGTGGTAAGTGACAGAGGCGCAGACCACTACACCAGGGACATGCCTACCAAGTGAGGTAGCCTTGAGCCTTGTTGTACAGCCTGATACTTGGCTTCCACAAAATACTTGTTGGCTATGATACCATGTTTTGTCGGTTCAATTCTTGTTACATTTATATAGTCTCTATATTGAAAATTTAAGCATCTTGTTATTTTTGCTAATCTTTTTTTTTCACTTTTGTATTCTGCAGAGGATGTCATCCATAAAATCTACTTGCCGTGGCCTTATCACATTTTCTGTTTAGACAGGTTCCTGTGTGTGATTTCTAAATTATCACATGTAACTCTAGATTACCGACCACCACAGCAACGTGTTATATGTGTTGATATATGTCACTGGCAATAATGTCAGGTGCCTTTCATGTAAACCACATACTTTGATTTCATTTGATTCCAAACTTATTGGCTTTTTTGTGTGCATTCCTCTTAAAAGTACAGCGTTACTCTTTCACAGAAAAGACTATAGATAGTAATTGACATTCCTTTAACAAGGGTTTGGGCACACATCAGTTACATCTTTTTGTTGTCATCTTTACTACTGCATGTTTTACAACCATTGAACACAACTTGTGGCATAGACCTTTTCATAGATCCAACTGCATGCTGGGAGACACAGGGCACTATGGGTAACTTAACAACATCATCACCATGACAACACAGACTGGATTGTACGTAGTACGCATGTGATGCATATATACAATGTCTGGATAATGACAGAGTTTGCCCCATATATGGTGCCCCACATCTCCCATCAAATACTGAAAGGTCTCTGGACAAACCTTAGTACAAAGTGTATGTCCTTTCCATCATGACTTGGTAAGGTTATAGTTTTGCTCATACTGTACATGCTGGAGTTGGACAATGGGAAATTTGGGTAAGTCCAATTTTTGTGTTGAAAATTACTGTTCAACGTTGCTTTAGGCCTTGGGAAAAAAGTTGTGTGTTCCGGTTACCTGACCGACCCTAGTAAAAACCTGCCAACCCTTTTCGGGAAGCGTCCGGTAGCAATGGGCATACAATTTTTGATTTATTATCTGTCACACTTGTGCGGATATTTAAGTGCGCAGGAGTTCCGCAGCAACATTCTTTCGTTTAAGTAAATTTTGCGGGGAGGAAGTTGTTTTTTTACTTTGACCCATCGCTGATTCGTTGTGCAGCCTGGTTATCAAACCAAAGAAATTACTTCTTCAGATGCAAACTTAACCTAAACCAAAAACATGTTAATACGAAACCCATGCGAGCTTGTATATGCGCACAAGTGTGACAGGGGCTTAACATCTGAGTGATGAAAACATTGTACAGTTGTCTTCCAACATGTTCCCCTTATTTTTGTTTCTATTGAAGTCATCTTAACAGACCCACCAAACCTAGGTCCCCCTCTATGTTAACACCCTGCATAATAGCACGACTGTACAGACAATTAAAATACATTGTTGAAAATACCAGTGTCTTGATGCAATTCAGTTTTTCATCATTGAAAACAATGTATTTGTTGGTTCTCTTCACAGTGGACATCTAAAAAAACCCAGAGAATCTCTACCTATTGATTTTTTTTTCAGAAGCGTAATTGGAAACACAACATTTCTTCCTAGGCCTCAGCATTGTATGTAACATATTCATCATGTGATCTGCAAAAACATAGGAAGCTCCGAAACGGCAGAAAAACAAAACACTCTTTAGTCTTTACATGTCGATGGATTTCACACATTTTTCACTCTGCTGTGTGAATGATATTTCTGCAATAACAAAATCTAAAACAATCCAGACACAGTTCCTAAGTAATCTTTGCTAGTGAGGTTTTACTGGATGAGGAAATCTTTGTAATAACTTGTTGATGTTTCTGCTGGTGAGCCGTCCTTCCTGTACCACCCCCTTCAGATCTGCCTCCTTCACTCCCCGTCGTTCTTTCTGCATGGAGGATACAAGGCAAGAGTCAGTTTTCAGTAGTTACATGTAGGTCTGGTTTATCACATTCTGAACTTGGTGCAAAACATTCAGAAACTTAAATTTGATCGAATCGGTTTTCTGTTGTTACTTTATCAACTACATGTAAAAGTGTATAAAAGTATGTACCATTAGAATTTGAAAGCTGGTGTATTACCCTGAACAAGGATACCAAATTTGTCATGATCCTACATTCACAAGTGGAACACAAGAGCTGCTCATGACTGTGTAAGTGTGTCACAAAACATGCAGGCAGAACTCCCCTGCCAAGAGTGTCTGACCTTGGTAAGGGGATCTTTGCACTTTTTTTGGCGAAGCTCAGTTTTGGTGCTTGTTGTACAAAAAGTGTTATCATAACAAATAAGATATCATTTTAAAGGAAAACATATAAAATTAACAACGACGAAGCACATTATGCTAATCATTAATTGAAGAACAACAGACATATGGTCAAGGGAAATTTCATCACTTTTTTATGCGACCTGCTTACATAAGAAGCCCTTATGCTCAACCCATGAATTGTAAAGCGTATATATAATAAATAAAGTTTCCAGTGATGCATGATACAATGCATCTGATAACGTACTCACAGATATATATCAAATCAACCACATGCATGGGATACTGTGAACTTCTTGGTTAGGCAAAATCCAGTAACAAAAGTTGAAGCTAGACGACAAGGTTTGCCATTGAGTGCTCTAGATCCCTCACCCCTACGTCCCAGCAAGTCCTATCTAAAGTTCTCCTAACTTTCAATGAATAAATGTGATGAATGTCACCTTGGAACATGACTTTCCTATCTTTTATCTAATGAATTGTAGCCACCAGTGTTTTAGTTTGTTCAGGTGTATCAACAGGTCCGAACCCATACATAAACAATATGTTACAGTACAATTTACAGGTACACAGCCAAAAATGTAACACAACACAAACTAGAATGGTAATAAGCAATACGTAATTCAAGCTCTGATCCTTGAGAAAGCTACACACAAGGCGAAACTAGTCGATGTGGGTTCGATTAAAGTTCTAAACAGGAACATGCAGCTACAGCGTCTTTTCTGAAGATGTGGCGTGAGTGTCACTCAGTGTGTACGGTTGGCTTGAGGTTATATATATGGTAACCACCCCCTCCACCTCTGTACTGCTACTTGCAACGTAATGTAATTGACTACCGCAGGGTGTCTGCTACTTAACCAGTAACCAAGGTGACACCGACAGCCGTCTGGTCCATTTCATTGACCTTATCTGTTTGGAATGGAAGAAAAAGAAGGGAAGAAAAAGGAAACGGAGCAAAAACAACATGATTCCCTTCAGTGAATGTAAAGGTAATTAAACACACTCTCCTACTCAATGCTTCCGCACATCTGTTTACTCACAGTTGCCTCCTCGGTGCACTTATGGAATGCAGTGATCTCCTTGGCACATGCTGAATCTTTAAAGTCATTTTCCTTCCAACAGGCCATCATAAGACTCATCTCTGTGAGACATGTGGCGGCTGTGGAGAAAGACAGAAGAAACCAACAGGTTACGTTATGTGATCATAAAGGGCGGATCTTGGATATATGTAATGATCAGGGACGGTCATGGTTAAGCCTTATTAGCTAAAAACAAATGTTGAGTTTCCAGTTACCCGACTGATTCTAGTAACAACCTGCCGGCCCCAGCCCCTTGTTTGCAGTCATTCCCTGGCGAGGGACACACATTTGTGATCTATCCGACTCCGAGTGATAAATTCAAAACAGACTTCTTGCCTGAGGCTACTGACAATAACTTACTGTCAACAGTGGAAAAACTTGCACTGTTGACAGGATCATCAAGCCATTTTTCAACGCATTGTTGGCAAGAGGTATTAGGTGTTAGTTCAAGATGGCAGTCATCATCATAGCGTGCCATCACAGCATAATTTCGGATGTATATGCTAGAAACCGGTCAAATTCTAATTGTGTTCATCCAGCTTGGTGCTGCATGGGACGTATCAAGGACGATGATTATACTTATAGTGGTGGTGTGTCTCTAATGTCATGTTAGGCGTCAAATTTCTACATACATGTTACATCAAGTACATGTGATGTCTATACTCCAAGTCCAATCAGAACCCTCTATGCTGAACTTAGCCGTATCATGGGTTGACATGCAAGTATCAGCCGTAATCATCCTGTCAACAGTGCAATTTTTTCTACTGTTGACAGGATGATCCTGTCAATAGCCACTTCCTTGAACAGTTGAAGAAAGAATGTCCTTGGTAGTACCTTGTACTTCCTTGTTCTGTTTATCAATATACGTCCCTGTGCTTGAACTGTATAATTGTATGACGCTGAAAATACTAGTGTCCTGATGCATTTCATTATTTCATTTTTTACATGGTTGATTTGTAATGTTTTTTTAATTTAATGTAAATGACGTTTACCATAAAAGGCCAACTTAACATGATGTTTGCTTGATATAAGAAATCGAATGGAATGTTTAAAACGCCACAACAGGTTATACTTCGTACATACAAAAAGTGGCTGCTTCAGTTCAAAGTCGACACATGGCATGTACACACTCACCTCCAAGTCTGTTTTTCTGAAACTTCACTTTGTCCTTCAAAATTAATTCCTTCGTGAGTTTCTTCACGGCTGGAACTTTGTACCGTACACCAGGGGCTGGGTTGATGATCAGTCCAGGTGGAATACGTGCCATTCTAATGATTATTCAGCCTAAAATGACAAGTTTTCACAGATTATGTTTCTGCAACACGACCTGGTGAGACGGCGACCTCTGACCTTCAATGAAGGTTTTCGTTTTACGTCATGTTGCAAACTAGCGAAAATCTAACTATATCCGATTCTTGTCAAATCACATTGCAAATTATACAATATATTGGTAAAAATATAAATATCTATCTGATATCATAATATCTCTAACTTATTGAGAGAATAATTTGGAGATTTGTGTTTTTTACGATGTTTGGGATTTTACGACAATTCTGATTACCGCCAACCGTTCTAGTACCTGCGGCCTGCGGGAGTGGTGAATCCGTTGGTCGGCAGGTGAGATTACCTGGACAGTTGTTGTGGTCGGGTGATTATGTACTAATAACCGGACAATAGGAGACCGCCTCCGGCCAGGCGGGAGATGTCTGGCGTTTCAAATGCGACTTAAGGCGAGAATTAGGGGATTTCACCTACAGGACAAGAAGTGGGTTCGCCGGTAGAAAGCGCACATTTGGACAGAGCCGTTTCGTTCAAAGCGTCGGAGGGATAGAATTTCGTCCATGTATTAGGGAGGGCCAATAGACCATTTTCCTGGGATGTGCCACTTCTCACCAGGCAGGCTGTTCGATGTTTGAAATACTTCATTATTTCCGAAGCCACAACAACGTCCTCGCATATTTCGCAGCATCCCCCGTGCAAGTTGCAGGGCCCAGGCGGCGGCAGGGTGTGCGTGTTCGCCGAACCGTTACCACGGTCACATCGGGCCGGCATTGATCGATATATCAACTCCGTTTGACACCACAGAATTCATGGTCACGATTTCCTCGTTCTCAAGATTTAAGGTATGAATCCACATGCATACCAGTAGAGTTGGGAGGACTTTGACTACTGTGAAGACTACTGCAACATTGGTTTTGATTGACAGAAGTCACAATTGCTTACTTATTGATGATAAGCTGTGCCATTGTACTGACTCAGTTATGTTGTAACTATATAATTGGCAGCACACAAATGAGATTTGTGTAGCGTGTGAGATAAAGGCACGAACCTACTTCCACCGCCGTGATTGAATTAGGCCGTGGCAGGTGACTTGTCAATATTAAGGGCCGATTTCATCAATTATTCATCCCTTGGCGTCACCAGTAATCGATAACGCCATGTTTGAACAGGAAGAGGGCAGGGAAGAGGACAAAAATCCCAATATTCGCCTGGATTTGTATAATTTTGATACCCCGGAGGCCGAGGGTAGCAGGTATGTGCTGACAAGCCCGAGGTCCCTCGAGGCGTGTGCTCGAATGGGTATCAAACCGGTCGAGCTTCTGCCAAAGAATCTAGCAGAACTTGAGGACGAGTATCTACCGCAGGGGATGCCGGTACGTATCATACACGGCATGTTTCAAGAGCACGAGACAGACAGGCTGCGCAAATTAGAGAAGTGTAGAGAAATACGTAAGCAAGTCATAGCAGAAGAGAAAAAGAACGGAATGAAAAAGAGGACCCCGGTGTCCTCGTCCGCCAAATCCGAAGTGCCAAAAACCGTGCCAGGTAGTCTTACACGAAGTCGGACGGCGTGGGAGATACGGAGTATGACGTCAGAGAGCACCAGGAGTAGTCAGGAGAGGTCGGACGCGGAGGATGGGACGCCGACCAAGACAAAGAGGACAAGAAGCAGGCACCCGCCAAGATCGCAGTCTGCCACTAGACTCACCCGCAGTACCTCCCTTCGACTCAGTGATCTCCAGAAACTCAGCATTTCTGGCAGTAGACCTTCCTCGGCGTCCAGGAGGCGCGATTCGAACATCGCCATGAGGAGAACCCTGTCTGGCGCAGACCTGCCCGAGCGAGACCGCCGCATTGTAGAGCTCATGGAAGCACGGCGACGCCAAGAGGAAGAGCACGCAGAGATCAAAACAATCGCGCAACTTACATGGGAAGAGGAACGAGAGCGGGAAAGGATAAGGCGGGAGATGGCAGAGAATGAACGGAAACAGCGAATCGCATTGGAGAATAGGAGGAAGGAAGAGGAGATGCGGAGGAGGAAAGAAGAGATGAGGCGAGAGGAGGAGGCCTTGCGGCAAGACATGGAGGCGGCTGTAGGAAGTAAGATGCAGTCGTGGACGGAGGGGCATAAGGTACAAGAGGCCAGACGGCAGCGTCACCTGCAGGAAAAGAAGATGAGGGAAATGCAGCTGAAACATGAGCAACAACAACGCTTGCGTGAAAAGGAAACGGAAATGCGGGCGTTCCGAGAAAGCGTTGAGCAACAACAGATGGCGCGTACGGCGACGGCCGAAGAGACGAGAATGAAACGAAGGCATCTCGAACATCACCGAGTGCGGGTGAAAAATGCCACCGAGGTGGCTCTATACGAGCGGCGGAAAACTGCAGTCGACCAGCAACGACAGCAAGAGTTAGAAAGCCTGCGGGGAGACATAGAGACGAAGTATACCTCATTGGAGAAAAATTACCAACAGCAGATGTTGCGTAGAGATCTCAGCCTCAAAGCAAAGTCTCTGGAAGAAAAACAGCAGTTGGAGCGCAGTAGAAGAGTCCGAGAGCAACGAGACCAGGAGATGCAACAATGGGCTGAGGCTACCGTGGCGGAAAAGGAGGCTGCCTTCCAACGGGCTCATGAAATCTCGTCCCAAACGGCTCAGAACAAGGCAGCGCGCGCTGCTGTGATCCGAGCGGAGAAGGAGCGACTTCAAAGAGAAAATCTGGACCGCGTCATGACAGAAGACTCGCAGTATCGGGAGGAGGTTACCCAAACTATCGTCAGAAAAGACATGAAAAGCCAGTCCCACCACGAGCAGAGAGAAGCCCACGTGCAGCTGTCCAGACAGAAGGCACATAGGTCCGCGTCATTAAGGGATAAAGTGCGGAATGAGTATGGTCGACGCACTTTTGACAAGATGGCCAAGGAAGCCGAGAGAGTGGCACGTATGGGAAGTGGTATCTTTACCGGGAACAAAAACGTATCCACCTTCCAAATAGGTTAGTGTGGACTGGTGGGGTTTTGTTTGGAAGACTGTGTTACCGCCTCTGTAAACCTGTTCCCGTTCATCAGGTACGAAAAGTTGACGTGCACTTCCATCCTCCAGTTACTAAACAGACATCAAATAGTAAATATGTTCGTGTAAAAGGCATGGACGATCTCGACTTTTGAATTGTGAAAAGAAAACAGAAATGAAGCCTTCACTGCAACTCCGCCTGGTCCTGTATTGAGCGTGCTCTCGGACTCTTTTACTGCGCTCCAACCGCTGTACAGCGACCTGTCACCCCAGGACTCAAGTACTCCAGGCTGATATTTAGAAGGTCAAACCTGTCTCAACATATATGTACATGTGTATTCAGAGAACAAACCCTTCAATCACCTGGTGTCGAATGACTTTGTGTAATGCACAAGAAGTATACCATGCAGTGTCAATATTTATTCTGTAGCTATGGCGTGTGGCATTGTGTAAGAGAGTTAACCAGTGTCAAACTACTAGTACATGTATATGAAATGTCTATTCTCCAAGCAGATGTGATCTAATTTGGCTCTCTTTGCACGTCCTTTTGTTGGTACGGTCTTTTGATTGACAGATGGAAAAATACAACCAAGTTTCACATCTGCTTAGAAATTAGGTTTGCACTCGTTATAATTATATTTCTTGCCAGCTGCCGTATGTTCTAGTTTTGAAACATACGCTTTTAGTTCTTTGCTGCAATGTCAAAACAGCCAAAAATGGAAGCTAGTTCCAGACTATATGTGCCAAACACATGTGCATGTTGATTGTATATGAATAGTGTAAGAAAAACGTTACATGAAAAGACGTTGCATTAAGTCTACTGTTCCAGGCCTATCAACATGTATGGCGAAACAGGAAAGCATACTATATGTAGAGTTAAGGTATGCTTCTTGATAAGAGTTGAGGGTGTGAACAATAATAATTTTGTCTTCCACCAGATATTGGATGAAAAGTGTGATAAAGTTTGGTGTGTGACCTAGTATTATTCTCACCTAAGGAGTAGAGAAGCATAGGTTTAGAATGTTGACGGCCGTTTGCACGCGTTCACCTCTTGTAATGTTCTAATTGCTTTTGAATAATGGATGTCTACCCAGTCTGAACGGTGCTCAGAGACAGGAAGCCCGTAAAGTGGTGTCAATACATATCATTAAGAAATAATGTCAATGTAAAACATATCAATCATATATGCACAAGAGCACTAGAAGCCTCACCGGAGTTCCCATTGTTCTAAAATTAAGCACAACGTGACTGTATACCTACCTCTGCTTAGCAAAACCTGTATATAAGCTCAAGATTGATCGGCCTTTAAAATTACTGCAGTGATGTTAGTATTTG